>NC_040878.1:47757333-48060364 GCF_003676215.2 Rhopalosiphum maidis
TCATAATGCTTAAACTATAATAGGCGTTAACAAATATTGTGTAGAAAATATTTTATTCAATATAGTAAAGTAATCACGTGAGGTTTGTTCAATCAACAGTGAAATATTTTCATTTATAAAAAGACCTTTGCTGTCTTTTTGTATTAGTACTAATTTTAACCTTATATTTTCTAAAATTCCTTATACTTTTTGATGGGGTCTGGTCTGTGGAAGACAAATATGTACTACCCTCTCACGCTTTTTTCGATAATAATTTTTACAGTTCACACCTTGGTGATCAATAAAATCTTTCAGGCGGCTAACGCTATAGGGTGGATTGAAAAGAAGAGCATATTGATCATTTTCTTCCGTTGAACGGTTCGGCAGCACCCCTTTTCCGGTCGATTAGACGCAGTCCATTCCAATACATACCCAAAGCAGTTTGAACAGAAATTTTTAATCAAGACTAAGGATTTGGTCCATTGCGAGAGAAAGAGTAATAGAGGAAAGTATGCGTGCGTAAAACGTGCGTTACAAAAAATAATAATAATAAATAAATAAATAAAAACCCGAAGCCAAGGCATGTTTTATTTTTTCAATACTAACAGATAATAATTATTTTTTCCTTTTTCTATTCAAACCGAGTTTTCGCCAACGCATTCCTGATCCAGTTTATTGTTATTGTTTATCCATCGGCTATTCTGTTATGCGTACGTGTGTATGTATTATATTAATATCATCACAGCGCCTTTGGAATTTTTTAATTAAAATTTTGCTCACACAATACTTTTTAGACCGCCCTCATGCAAATTATATCGATTACAGAACGTGCAATTACCAAGTGTTGATTGTCTTTACTCTTTCAATAAATCTCAAAGGTCAAATACTTTTCCCACATTTGAATTGTGCTTATGAAATTATTAAATTAAGATTCTTATTCAAAATGTACTCGAATACAAAAAAAAATATACATTTATTTTATTTTAGATTTATATTTTTGAGTTTCAATTGTTTTATCGTTTTATTATAACTTTGATTCAATTTTAATTCCACAATTTTTTCGTTTTTAATATTGCTAATACAAGACACACAACGTATAAATACATTACAATATTATACTTTTTAATTTAATTCGAAAAACAACTCTTTACTTTACTTTTTTTTCATCAAAATATAATTATATGGTTTAACTTTAAAAAAAACTTAAATATATTTTGAAAACATATTAAAAAAAGTTATTTTTAAATTAATCAGATTTTTAAAGTATGATTTTTCACAATAAATATGAATAAGTATTTAACAATTTAATACTGCAAATGTTACTTATTGTATTTATATCTTTTATTTATAATAATTATTGCTCCCTATTGTTCGTTATTTACCAATGATACTTAGTAAATAAAATTCTATTGTTACAATAAAAAGGGTGGAAATACTTTTTTTTATGTACCGTACCATTTTAAACGTGTCTGATTGCTAAATCACCCAAAACGGCTGTGCTTCGTTGGCAGACAATTCATCCTGTATCCGGTTCTTGTCAACAATCTCAATACTTATTCAAAAAAATAAAATAAAACTGATGAACCGAACCGTCTACGATCAAAATAATCGGATACACAGTCCTTAGTTTTGAACCAAAATTAAAATCTTTTATAAGATATTATTTCAAAATAGATATATTTTCGCCATATATATTTATGCTAATCATATTTATTTTGATTTGATGAAAATCTTAAATAAAACATTTTAACCATGTATCAATTTATTTGTATTCATTTGCAGTTTTAGTAATATGTCTATATTAATTGATTAAAGTTCACAAATAATTTATATAATTTCAACATATTTATACAATTTTCTAACTACCTATAAAACTGTGTAACAATATTTCATTGAGATAAAGCGTAAAAAATTTACTCTTTATATTTGTAAAGTAAAACATAAAAGTAACAGCTATTACAAATTAATAATAAATTAAACATGACATTTAAATGCATTTATATGTTCTAAATCTTAAGTAAAAATGTTTTACAAAATAATTAATGGTGCCACTAAATTATTTGAGTATGCAAAATTATGCTAATAAAATGTTATTTTTTGAATATAAATGGTTAGTACAAATTTCAAACTCGCTTATCGGCCATTCAAAAAATATGCAAAATACTAGAACATCTGCTACTTAATGATAACCCTCGGGTTGTTTAGTGTAAAATAACCAGTCGGTAGCTATTACCATCCGTTCCAATTCAATTTCATTCGTTCATTTAAAAGTTATACGACTTAAACTTATATTTAATATCCACAATTTACATTAATTGTTTTTGCCTAGAAAATTACATACAATTACATATCCGATGAATGACAACCGAAGTGAAGTCTGTATTGCAGTCATTATGTAATATTATGTTATATGCCAGATACCCATGAATACATATTTATATAAATATACATTTTAAACCTCATGTAATTATGTATATATAGGCTCAAATTATATGCATGCCATAAAATTAAAACAATATTAACTTTAAATACATTTTACAAAACAGCGATTTATATTAAACTCGAAAATTTTTCTCCTTTCGAATGTCCCGGGCGTATGAAATGTGTTCAGCGACAAATTATGCGATTTTTCGGTGTGTGCACTGCAAAGGTCACGCGATGTTTTTAAACGGCGGAGATCAGTCGCAGTTAACTGCTGCAGCCGTTGACCGTACGTGAACTCACTCGAGCAGTGTTCACTATAAAATATAAATATTGTTTAAGTGCACGAAGCGCGTTACTCACTGTATCATTTTCATAAAACGTAACTGTCTTGTCAATTACGCGTAACGATCGTCGTAAGAGATACGCACGATTCGAATACGAAAAGAATAAGAAAAAACTTGTGAACAAGTATAAACGTAAACAAAAAAAAAAAAAAAAAACAGAAAACGAAATAAACAAAAAAAGACCGGTGAGACAAAAACGCACCACACGAGAGAAAAAAAACGACGTTGATTACAATATTACAGTGTTTTGTTCCCACTGCGGCGGCGGTGCGACGTATACGCGACCGCGAGGAATTCGACGGAGTTTTGTGTATATAATAATATAAATTCGTGGTCACTAATAGTATCGAGTTACACATTAGAGGCCCCGCAGGTAGCCCGTGGTCGTCGTAATTTTGTCGCCGACAAAACGGCCGGAAAACGTAAAATTACAGGTATTCTGCCGGGCAATTAGCAACCGTACCTGTGTAATTTTCAATGACAACGACAAAACAAAAAACATACACACGCGCGCCCTCTCGCACTGCACAAATCGACCCGCCGGACTGCAGCTAGACGTATAATATCATATCGACCTAATGAGATTGTGATGAGTTTCGGAGAGCTGTCAGACGCAATTTACGGTCATTTGCTCGACACGAAAACACTCCGAGGGCCACGGCCCGCGTTGTGTACAGGTACATAATAATAATAATATTATTGTTGTTATTACACAACCACTTTGGCTTTTTTTTTGTGGAGACACAGGATCGATCGTTTATATAACAATGTTATTTAACTTATAACTCTGTACACCTTTGAATACGCCACCATGAGCATAGGGACAATTTAAGGGGGCATGTGTTCTTACATCCTCATAGTTCACGCCATTCGTGGTTAGTTAAATGGTTGTAAATTGTACTATATATTGTCGATAAACTAATACATATTGGTTCCAGTACAAAACCATATTACTAATATGATATTAGTTATTATATTTACGAACAGAAATGACATTTTTACGGTTGGTAATGGGGAGTTACTCTTTGTGTAGTTTATGGTTACGAGAATAACCGAAAAACATCCCCTGTTTTTTTGTTGTTGTTGTTGTTGTCGAAATTGAGTTTCTCAACGTAATGCAAATACCTAGGTTTCTTTTGCATAAAACAGACTTGATTGTGAATATTGGACTACTATATATTTGTTGGTCAGTCCTAAAGTATTCATCATAACATTTCACATTAAAAGTACAATTTAAATAAACTTTTGCCACAATGTTATGTTTAAAAACTATACAGATAGGCAACGAACTTTTAAATAATCTGTAAATGGCCGAAAACTGCTGTAGCAAGAATTTTCAGTAATATTTTTAATATTTAAAAATTTGTGAAAAACGAAAAAAGCTTTTATTCCTATTACATTTCCATAACCGTGTTCTCTTAATAAGATGGAATTTACTATCGTTTTAATTTAATTTTTATTGCACATTCGTCAAAGCTTAAACATTTCAATAAAGATTCTTATCAGCTGTATATTATTTGGAAATGAAAACAATGATTTTATGACAGTACGTAACGTTTTTGCCTTTTGAAATTGTTTTTTGGTTCTCACAGCTATCAGTGAGAACATCACTCATACTGTTAGACCACAGCTGTCTACTTTAAAGAGATCGAATAATGTTATTACGTCATCGTCTTACTATCCGAATAATAAATATTGTTTCATTAAATATATACGTTTGATTGCGAGCTATGCAATTATATTTAAGCATACAAGTTATAGGTACCTACACATTAATGTAAATTTCCCGCCTTGATTCGATCGATAGCTACCTATATAATTTTTATTTTTTTTTTTTGTTTTAATTTTGGTAACTCGAAAAGGCAAATCAAAGACAATAATAATTATTGGAGTTAACGAGAATAAAATGGACTTACTAAAAGGTAAAATGAGCTTAGTTTATTTTTAAATTCCATACCGATTAAATAATAACCTGCAATGACATTATAATAGTAAACGAAAAAAAAACATCTGTTGAGAACGGATAAAAATAAAATACTTATATACATTCAGAAGCAATAATGTATAGTGCCTATTGTGCGCGTATAGCCCGGGGATGGATTTTTATGAATTCAGCCATGGCTCAATAATAATCAGACGGTACATCAGATAATCACTATTGACGGACATGAAAAACTACCCTTTAGGTATATCAAGAGCAACTAAGACAGTTGTTGAAAATAAAATATGTATAAAAAACTACACAGCTAAATTGGTTTCGGACGAGACACGACGCTATTATGCAGGTGTATAATAGCTAGTTGATAATGAAATAATATGAATAAAAACAAAATGGCCGATCCGAATACTTATATACTACAGCCGCGCTGTTACTGGGTAATGTCATTTTTCATCGTAAATCGTCTATACGAAAGGATATTGTTAAGTAGGTACCTATATTATGTGTATTTCATATTAAATTGGTTTCGTGTAAAAACAATAATCCAAAAATATATATCAATTTACCGACACCCTTTTTTAACTTGAGTTAAACCTATCTGACCCGAAATCCCGGATGCATTACCTTTGTTTGTCATCGTATACGCAATTTGTGATGTTCAAAAATGTATTGTATATAGTATGTTGATAAACACGATCCGCGGGATCCGTTTTAAATATTTAACCACCGTTGATTAAAATATTGTTGATTTAACTGTTTAAAATTGAAGCCGAGTCGATATGGTGTTTTTTCGTATAGCTTGTTGTATGCAATCAATTCCCGACGTGGTTTTGTATCGAAATGTTATTTTAATATGTTTTTTTTTTTTACTTGCGCACGGAGTAGGATTTAATAATATTATTGTTTAATGTTCGACAAACGATTAGTGTACCTATATTTATATTTCTACCGATCTGGATGTGATACGTTTTTTCAGTAATTTTGGGTTTTCCATTTCCATTTCTATTTGTAGCCGCTACTTTATTATCAGGCATACAAAGTAGTCATTTTAAATGAAAAATATTTTGATTTCTGTAATAAATTGTGATTTGTTAGTTATTAGGGTTAATAAAAATAAAGTTTATTAATGTTTAATAATTTATTTTGTTTATTCGTATACAGTTATAGTTTACACCAATTCGCTATAACTTTTTAACAAAGCTTTATAGATTGAATTTACTTAGTACACAAATTGTAATTTTAATTTTATGCGATTTTGTTAGAACGAATACTTTTACTCTACGACGTATAAGGCGTATAAACAAATAAATCAATAAATATATACAATTATCTGATGTTATTTTTGTTGGTTTACAGTGTTTATACGAATGTGGATCAAATGCCAGTAGCTTCGTAGCGGCTTATCTGCTATAGATAATATAATATACTATTATTGTAATAATTTATTAACATTAGAGTTCTTATTTCAAAACGCGTATGTGTAGTCTAACAGAGCGTCTTGTAAACGTTATCATGCGTTCCTGTTGTATACGAATATACGAAATTCAAATGCATTGTGATAATATACAAAATGTTATGGATGCATCATAAAGTACTTAATTTAACTAGATCACGTATATACATATATATATATATAATTTATAAATTCAGTTAAAAATTAACTATAAGAAAACAACTTACTCCTCACTCGTTGTGTCACTAGATAGGTATATTATATATACCTAATGACTCGTATTTTTTATTCATCTAAATCAATGACGATGACGTGATGAAAGTTAAAAAAAAATTCCCACTCCGATTATGTTATTTTTCTCTCGTGTTTATCTGCCAGATAAATTTGATTGGGTATTCCAAATCGTAGATAATTGTTGCTGCAAAACACCAGTATTATAATATATGTACATAGTCAAATATATACAGAGGAACTAGCTATTACACATTATAATATATTAATATGTAATTGTTGAAAAACGTGAATTTTAAATGAGAATATTTTTTAAGTTTCTTTATTATTTCATTATTTGTTATGCGATTAATTAAAATGTTGAAAAAGATGAAAAAAATGGTAATTTATTTACTAGAAAAAAAAATCTATACTATTACGTAATTAAAATAGAAAAAATTTACAACAACATGATTTCATGAGTTTTGCGCAGAGTTGGTAAACTATATTATAATAATATATTGGATTCATTACTATATGTATACAGGGTGTTTCACCGGGCTTGTCATCGTGTAATGTACCCGCCTGCCTATAACATGTATTATAATATATTAATATACTCCTTTAACCTAACCAGTCCACTGCCAAAATTTACATAACTATATTTGAATACCAAATGGAAATTAGTGGCATTCAACTTTTAAAATATTTACATAAATTACTTCTATGAATTTACTATATCTCTGGTTTTTAAGAAACATAAAAACAAATATTTTCATTTTTAGGCAAATTCAATAGTATTATGAATTATTGTAAATTTTTGTTGATCCTTAATAAAATAATAATATCTATCCTAAATCATATTTCAAAAATATTAATCAGAATCAATAAATTATATTCATGGAGAAAATCACAGCGAGATGAGTCCTATACCTATAATATGCATATTGTATATACGTGCGGTGCATATCTGAATGGAAAAAACACACCTAGAACATCTCTTACGCGGTATAAATAATATATAAATTAATAAACAAAACAATAAATTCAACTCGATCTAGGGGTATGATCAAAATAATAAAATGATTTGCGAATAGGCATTAAGTGCCCATCATATAGTTACTCATTTAGGTAATACTCTTTTATTTTTTTATCTTTATTTAAACTTTCACACGAGTACACGCGTTGCTTTCAACACTGATATAAAAGCTAGCTAGAAAATTAGTACATGCGTGTAATTATTAAGGTTTGTGACGCTTATTTTTTTCCCTTGCATTAGAGTAGGTAATTTTGTTAGGTTTGTTTCATTATGGACCATTTACGGATTGTTTGGAAAGTTAAAGATTTTACTTTTTAGTGAATCATCAAATCATTTATTTTATTATTTTTCCGCGTGCGATAATATTATAATATTATTTTGCAACAGATCTTATTGATTCGGCTATTTTTTTTTTTTTTTACCGAATACTTTTGTATATTTGTGGTGAACATTGTATCAATAGATTTAAATTGCTCGAATTACAAGTAAATAATATTGTTGTATTTTTGTTTTAGCGATGAATGTTTAGTTATGATTAGAACCCAAATTTTAATACAAATTTCATTTTTGTTTCAGAGGGGGTATTCACTAGGAAAATACATTTCAAGTGATTCGTTTAATATAAGTTATACAATATAACAAATATTTTAAAGGTGAAACTCTTATTTTTATTTTTTTAGTGTAAATTAGGAAATTAAAAATTTAGAAAGTTTTTTTAAAATTAATTTTTATAATGTTTGCCTTAGTAGATATGATATATTTTTCATCAATACCAAATTTCAATGTTGTCTATTTACGAATGCAATAAAGTAATTATCTATTTTCAGCGTATATTAATTATTGGATACAGTCTAATAACTTGTGTGTAATTTTAAAACATTTTTTAATAGTTTTTTATAGAATTGAAATTAGGTATTTTTTGATTTATGATCTTTAAATATAGCGACTTCCAGAATGTTTTGAGGTCTTTGGAAAAATGAATGTACCTATAATGTAATAGTGAAAGATAATAATAGATTACATTTTTATTTTTGAGACAATAAAATTAAAAATAAATTAGAACTTTTTAAATGCACAACTTTTATAATTTGCTGTGATTTTTTTTTTTTTGTACGTACATTTTTGATAAAATATACCGGCCACATTCATTTATTATCTATCCAAATTGAAACATTTGAAACTATATGTATACGTTTAACTTAATACACTCTTATTAATTATGACTAAATATTGTTTCAATTCTTAAAATATAAACCAGTTTATTTTTGTTTAAACTATATTATAATATAAATCATATAACTTTAAACTCGATATAATATTACAAACCTGGATAAAATATGAAAATTGTACAGTATAAATTATTATATAGCTTTAAAATATTATGCTGAAAGTGGAATAGTGCATTGTGTAACGCATATAATACCAAATTGTTATTGTTTGCAGACAATTATATAGGTATGTGTCTAATTTTACTGTCATAATATTAATCATTGGTATTATATGTAATTATAAACTTCACCTGAGCATATGCGAATAATTTTAATTATGTATTATGATCACTAGCTACGTCCTTATAGTTAGTAGCAAACACGTTCGGTAATACCATAAACATATTTTATAATAATATTATATGTACACGATTTAAAATATTAACGAATTACATAATTAATTTAATTATTTGTCTACGATTAAATACTTCACGATAATACGGTCTGTTTGATTTATTCTTATAGGTTAATAATAACAACATTGATAATAAATGAAAAATATATTTAAAAAATATATTATAATATAACAATATGTACACGCATATTATATATATATATATATATGTGTGTGTATTCATAGAATGATATATTATGCACAAATAAAATGTGTACAAACAACGAGTTTAACATAATACAATGACCAATTGTATAATCAATGAACATTAATGGATATTCTATTTTTGCACAATATTATTCTATCTGAATACAGTATCTAAACTGTACATTAACCGTATAAAAAATAAAATAAAGGCATCCTTTCAATTTATTTTATATTCAATGGAAGGTTTATATTCTGTTTTTCAGAAACTCAATATCCACTTAATTGTTTATGTTGTATCACTAATATTACTATGTATTTATGTGTAAATATTCCAGTGGGTTGACATCATTGTACTACCTACATAATATAGTAAGAATAATGTATAATGATAACTTTAGATTTTCAAATCAAATAATTATTTAAAATTCGTAAATTGACCATATTTACAAAATAATACTCTGAAGTGCACCCAAGCAATAATAAATCGATGTTTTATGTCAATAACGATAAAATCTGAAATAAATTATACATGAATGTAACATCATTACTATAATGGATATTGAATATTTATAGGAGTTTTGATTATGCAATCTGTACATAATGTTTGGTTGCCTATCTGGCTATTTTACGAAGAATACTATTTTGAAAAAAAAATTAAGTTGATTTATTGTGGTTTATGTAATATAATATAAATAGTTTTCTATTTTCTTAATAGTTCAAATTTAAATTTAAAATATCACTGGAAAAAAATTATAGAGGAAAAAAAATATACTTACCAAACTGAAATATCTATAAAAAATCGTAAAGGTATTTAATATATTACTTACATTATGTACAATTAAAATCTGTTACTCATATTTTCATTTTCATTTTGTATATTTTTATAGATTTGTTTTTAAACATCATTTTTATGATGTTATTGGCAAATACTATCTGAGAAGTGAGTTGCATTTTATTATACCGTTTGTTGTTACTCATCTACGATTTATTTTGAAACTGTAATGAATGATTATAGTACTTATATAATCATTATAACTACAAGCTCATGTTAAAATACGATAGGACGACGTTAAAGCAATGTTTATTGTCTATTAAAGTAGTTAGTCGGAATATTAGAATAAAGTATTTCAATTAATGATGACTAGCTGACGATAACTCATGAGTAGCTGAGTGTTATCACTAACTATCGACAGTCTTAACACTACTAGTCTGGTATTATTACCTAATTTTACACGAAACATCGTGACACGTTCACAATAAAAACGTATGCATACGGTTATAATATTATTTAGTTGGTATCAACTATAAATGAACAACAAAAATTCATATTTATCCGTGGTAAATACATCATATACGTTTTTTTAATACAATAATAAATAAATCGTACCTACACGTCATATTATATCTACATGTATAATTCATCTGACGGGTAAATTCAGAATTAAATTTGTTTTAATGCCTCAGCATTAAATTGAGAGTATTATGTGTTGTTAAATGCATGTGAACGCGTGGTAAGAGTAATATTTTTACTGTACAGTTTTAGATTGGAATTTTATTTTTGTTTTATATTTCCAACCCGAAGTGGTGTTGTCCGAGTCAATAAAAACGTCTGATATGACTATTAATATAATACGTCTTGTCCGCCAGAAGCGAAAATGCATTTAGAATTTTTGTACGGCCCCCGAGCCCCGGGGGCTGTTGAACGTACCTTGACGAATGAGAAATAAGAGGAAAAAAACCGAAATAAGAAAAGGGAAACACACGTTGCTCATTTACATAAGAATATTAAATAACTGTGTGTACATGTGTGTACAATAAATACATTGAGGTCAAACCGGAATCAATTACGTACCGACCAAAAAATTAACCGAACGAGTAAATTAACGTCTCTTAGAAACCATAACAAGTTTCTTTACCACACCCCATCCCCGCCCCCGATCACATTGTTCCGCGGCTAATTTTTATTTTGATGAACTTAATATAAACCGACGGTTTGCTTTTCGTTTCACACAGATCATTTGTGTACTATAATAATCGCGAAAGTTTTGTGCTTGAAAAATATTAAGTATGCGTGTCCTGAATTTTCATTAATTTTCTATTTTGATCGTAATTGTTTTATAAATGTATACATATATTCGAAATGCTTGCAAGTATCTATATTCTACATCATAGCGTGGAATCAGGCCTCTTGCGTTATAGTTTCAAGAAGAATTTCTGATACAGAGTAAATAAAGAATATAAAACTATGTGTATATTTCTGCGTAGCATTAAAAAATATTTCCATAACGTTTTGACGGTTAAATATTCAATAAATACTCTATATTCTATACTGTTATGTAATTGTTATATTGGTGCACCAAACCAAAATGGCAAAACGTATACAGGTACATTTCATAATACAGGTCGAATATTACGTGCAAATTAAAAGTCTGTTCGATTTTAGATGAATTATAATGTTTAAATTATTCAAAACAATGTGTTTAAACGAATTTAACACGTTTGAACTGTATTACAGTATTATCTTCCGCTTCACATAAGTATGCAGGTGTTTTAATGAACGCGTTTACATAAACCGGGAAACGGAAAATTATTATTCGTAAGAATTGACTTGACCGTACGGAACCATTACATAATAGTTTTAAAACTGTTCAGAAACCATTAAACGTGCATTTTAACATGTGGTTTAATACATTCTATGTTGCACATATATATATATAGTTTGTGTATACTGCAGTAAGTTAAAGAAAAAACCCACACACAATCGTTCGAAATACCTACGCCTAAAAGACCATTTATCTTTGACCATTTGGTCTGACCGTCCGAAAACCGAGATCGGAGTCGAAACGCTTAAGTTAATGGTTTTCGCAAAACTTTTTCGGCGAAAAACAACATTATAAAATACATCGTTTAACCGTAATCATACATTAGCTCTGTTGTTATACGGTGTTACACTTAGTTCCTCGGTTATCGAACAATCAGATTTTTCTATAATTGATTATATTGATTTTGTATTCATAATTATATTCTCATTTTTCGAGTTACTTGATATGCACTTAAAATTGATATAGCCCATTCATGGAATTTCTCTATCGATCATTTATACTATGTGTTGTGTACAACTGCGTGAAGTTACGAACTCCCGGCGTTTAAACGAAACTATGATATCACTTCCTTTGCACTCGAATAATAGGTACTTTTAAAAACACTCACTGGATTTGGACGAAAATCGATAATTTTTGTTGACATGCTTATACCTACGAAAATCGCGGCGACTCTGCGGTGTAAATAATGATACAATACCTACGTGTGTTACTGTTATACAGATCGCGCGCACACGCCCGAATACTCTTGTCCTCTCACGCACACTCGCATAGCTAGTACACGCGTACAACGCGTATATATATATATATATATACTTATAGAGAGTCGCTTTCGACAGTATTATTTCGTGGAAACGGTTTAAGACTGTCGGCGCGCGCGCGCGCGCGCACACACACAAACACACACGCGTTTAGTCTGTGCTTGTACGGTACCATTATTATTATATGTAGATATGCGCGTGTGTATACGAAACTGTTTTTTTGTTTTTCATTCGAATCGTTTTTTTCTCATGTACGTTCATCTGGTCCGTGTGTATGTGGGGCTACGTTATGGGGTGATGCGAACATGTCAGCAAACACTCCCGAGGCCATTGTCGTTGCGATACAACAGTCGTACAGTGTGCATTCACATGCACACGCTTTATATGTAATATTCGTTTATTAATCGGTTTCCGAAGATATTAAAAAATAATGATAATAATAAACGGGAAAAAAAAGAATTTAAGAAAAAAATAACTAACGTAAACCCATACGGAGGCGGCGGTGGCGCGTCGGCTACCGCGTCGTAAAAAATATTTAGGTACATACTAACTATTACGATATTGGTATAAATGGTATATATACCTATGTACCTATATGTACCCATTTATTATTATATGCGAGTGTACAATAACACGCGTCTGCAGAGCGGGGCGCGACGTGCACGCGGCGGTCATCACTCTGAGGCGGCGGCGGCGGCGGGTTCCCAGAGCGTCGTCGTCGGAGCCGTGGACAATTAATAACATTGTAATATTATTATATATTATTTCATTTTTTTTTTTTTTTTAATAAATACCGGTCCCGCCCGGAGCCGGACAAGCGTCAGGCCCGGGCCGGACCCGAAGAAATTACACACGTCAGACGGATATTTTTTCCGCGGGCCGATAGTCCTGTTTCTTATACGTTATTATATGCATATTGTGTGTGCAGCGCGCGTATATTCCAACGACACGTATAATAATATTATACACGCGTATACATATATAAATACACCGCGTCACATGAGTGTATTACGCGTTCTCCTGTACGGGAACGCCGCGAGTGTGCGCGCGAGCCCGCGTGTGCACGAAGATCGACCGTGATGACCGCGGACGGCTCGCGACAGAGTCGTACTGTGTGTTATATTATAATATACGCGTATAATAGCGAAACACAACGACCGTTAAGAGTTAGGTTAATATCGTCGTTGTTGCGATAAACGATTACAGCGTTGTTTGTGAATGCACAAAATATACGTAGGTATATGCATATATCACAATATGACGATATACGTCATATTCTCATCAAAAGAATTATCTATTAAAAAAAAAGTGTTTAAAAAAACTTGATTTGAAAATATCACGACGACACGAAACACTCTCGACATTGAATAACATTAACTTGATTTGCACGAATCTATATTATACCTACAGGTCTCTGGGCCGAATCTGGTTTAGATGTCTTTTCCGGATCGCCAAGCCCGGCAGGGTTATACTGGACGAATACAGACGGCAGGGCTAATAAATAGACGATAATTATTGCATTTTGGGTAGTGTCACAGTGAATAATTGGTCTATGTATTATAAATTTGTTATACAGACGTTTGAACGAAGTGACATCTACATTTGTATACTATTTTAATCGAACGGCGGAGTTTTGGGTGACGATTCACGAAAGCATATTTTTTATTTTTATAGGAGGAATTCCACAAGACTAAACCGATGTCTGTAGAGCACGTATTATTTTTTCCAATCACTTTACAAACCAGACGACGCAGGCTGCGATCTGATAGAAAAAAAAAAACTTGAGCTAGCTGTGCGAAAACAAGGCACAGACGCGCCTTTGGTGCATTATGCGACCGCGAGTATAAAATATATTTTAAACAATAACGTTATTATATAATATACACTATACATAAAGATTATCCGCGGAATAGGGTGGCCGGATAAGCGAATTCCGCGGATAATAGAATAATACGTATCTCCAATGATGCAAGATGGATTTTTATTTTCATTAAACATATCAACAATTACCAAAAAAGCAAAATGTATTAATATGTATTGAACAATCGTATTGTATTTTACATGGTTATCAGTAATCGGAAAACACGACCCAATTAAACCGATAACGATGTATAATGTAAAGCTATATAATATATTTTTTTGTATATGTATATGAGTCCGTGGAAGGAAGGGATAGACCGTTCGCGAATAATCTTAGAGTACTACATTGTACGTCCATATAGAAAATCAATTTTTTTAGAAAATTTAAATAATATTATCGTACCAGACACGGTTCAAGACGATACTGCAGCGTTTTCCGTACGAATGTTTACCTAATAAGTCATTGCGGCTGGCGATATAAGCATATGACTGGGTACCTCCTATACAGGAAAGGACCTCGTCCGACATACAGTGCGAACATAAGACATAATTAATGCAAGACAACGTACAGATGATATTCGTTGGTCACAATTTTTTACAAATAAAGTTAGCTTTCGAAAAATATCTTTTTGCCAAAACAATAAAATACGTAACTGATTTTGTTGTTGTATATATGCGCGTGTGCCTTACATGTATCCGTAACTGCCATATACAAACCAAAATATTTTTTGCTCATTAGATAAATTCGTTTTAGTAAAACTGTATCTACTAATACAGCGTTTTCGTGTTCAGCTGTCACGCGAAAATTTATAATTGCTGTTAGAGTTTTGTAAAAACTCGTTTTCAACGAAAAAATATACAATATTTGAGACTGAAAACTGGGCTGAAACATTCACGACATCGGCTAATTTTGGCAAGATAATATCTCCCATGCAGCAGCAGTATAATACTGTTATGTACATGACAGGAAAACAAGAAATATCTCCAAAAAAAATTGACATCTCAGCCAAACTAAATTTGATTTATACGACAGTTAAAAACCGCAATATTCGTGTTTTGATAAAAATCTCGACATTTAACTGAACAGTGTCCCTTAATAGTAATAACAACACAGCACACCACCGGTAAATATATCTATAAACCTATATAATATTATATTATGGGTATATGATATGCACGTAGGTTACACCTTGGGGCATTGCCGTATACGCACCAGAACAGCGAGTGATCGCACCATAATAATATGTGTGTTTGCGTACATAAAATAGAATGATGTTATGTTTTTGAACAAACGTTGCAGTGCTTACACCTATGGGTATTTGGTTCGATGTATTAATGTTTACACGACTTACAATGTTAAAGGCCGAGAGCACTTTTTAAATTTGCCGTTTTGATTTTCAACTATGGACACAAGAGGACTCCGGTAAGAACAATAAAAATGTAAATTCGTTTGTTTCGACAAAATGGCAATTAATTATTCCAATGCGTTCGGTTGACTTAAAGAACTTAAAAAAAAATTGTCGAGTGTTTGTTTAAACGTTTCCTTTTATTTTTCCAACGCCTATTTAATTTATTGTCTCGTTTACATCAGAATAGTTTATTAAACCTATACGTATAATATTTTAATATAATCATAACCGTCTAATTCACCGAGCCTGTTTTTTCTTTTAATTATACCACAGCAGTCTTAAGAATATCGCTAATTACTCGATTTTACTGTAGTAAACGATTAAAAACCCCGCTTTAACTTCACTAAGTACTGACTATTTCATTCGTCGGCGGCGCACAATGAATCATTGTTTTCGATCGTGGTGTAATTTATGTACCTATATATATATATATATATAGACTAAACGTATTATGCATAATATTACATAGGACATTTATGCCCAACAAAATATTTTTCATAAAAGATGCGGTATATAAATATAAAATTAGAAATCGAATACGATATTACCGCAGCTGCGTTTTGCATATTATTATACATTTGAACAGTACCCCGAGCGAGCATCACTTGTCGTGACAAACACAGTGTATCCAGGCGAAATCGGTAACAGAAATGTTACGTTTGTCGATTGTTTCAACAATTATTATTACTATTATTATTATTAGCATGAATAATAACAATAATTGTTGTACAGAAAAGCGTGCGGCTGGGGCGACGGTGCTTCCAATATACGTGCCTCTTTACCACCAAGTCATACATTTATATATTTTATGTATATAATAATATATTATGGAGTTTGGCGGGAGATCGTTTTCATATTACAATACAATCGATACTTACATCGATACCCGTAGAATTTGCGGCGCATTTTATCATTATTATGGTTACAGTGCATAATAATAATAATAATATAATAATATTTTAATAGTATATACTATAACATATAGTGAGTTGTAGCTGGTAAAACAATATTATTGCACGTTAGTCTCGAAATCGTTCTTCGGTAGAACCAATACGCCCTTATACATAATATTATTATTGTTGCAGAAGATCAAATGCCTAAAGGTGATATAATAACGTAAACGAAATCCTCCCACACATTTTATTGTTCGCAACAGTTTTTTTTTAGTGTACTGTGATATTGTTGTTGTTGTTGTTTTGTAATAATTCAGAACGTTTTTAATAACCGTGAACGGTGGAGCTAATAGTGGGTACCTAAACACTTTTATAAAGCGGGGGTGGCACGTCAATTAATATTGCGTTATATTAAAAAAACTTGATCATCGATATCGTAAATATTATAATAATATCGTGTGTGTGTTTGCAATACAAAAGAGCAGAAAAAAATTATGCAAATTTCATTGTAAGAAAATAACAAATCGGTCACAATAATATTATAATATAATATCCTCAGTGATATTATATTTTGCTCTACATCGCGAAGCAGTCCGGTGACCTTTCCCCTCACACGCGTCCTTGACGAGTGTCTCTCTCGCGCGCGCACACAGACATATATACACACACGTCTTGTGCTCAACAATAATTCTCACATAGGTGTACAACTGTTTAAAGTCTCATCGCCCCGAGGAAAAATCCATCTATCCATCTCCGTCATTATCTCTCTCTCTCTCTCTCTCTTTCATCACACATACATTTACACTCTCTCGTTTAGTGTTTCTGCCCTTGTCCCGCTCGTCCTTATATCAGCTAGCAGACGTTGTAATAATATTAATACCATTGCTCGTATTTCGTTACATATAACATATATACACATACACACATACATATATACGTATTGGATGTGTGGCGTTGAACGTCTATACGGGAACGAGATTAGGCTCACCTAATAAATAATAGTTATAAATTGTGGAATTAAAAGCTGCGGCCGGCGGGCTGTCAGTTCTAATGTTACACACTGCACCAAGGCGGTCATCGGCTTAACTGCACGGAGACTGTGAAATGCATACTACGTATCTTGTACATACTACATATGTATATATATATATATATATATATAACACGGAGGTCATAGTTCACGTGTGCACCGCGTCGGTCACATATACATAACACACGCGTGTGTTATAATACAATATAACAATAAATGTTATATATAGGTGCACGAGAGGATATTAATATTAATAATTATTAGTAAACGACGACGTCAGACGATGGGATACGACGATTTTTTTTTTTTTTTGGAGATTTTTAAAAACTGTTTGGATCGTCGTTTGGTTTGACCACTAAAAACAAATCACGTACACATATAGGTACGCACGTTGTCTGCCCGTACTACCATAACACCGGCGTTGTTGCCGCATGACACGTGAATAATATGATAAATTACACGGCCAACCCCCCCTGTGCGCGAGCAGAGATGGTGTTTTTTATTTTTCTCTATACATACGTTTTCTTCCGGCTCCCCGTTGCGTACATTCCAGTCAAAGTACCTATGCACGCGACGACGACGACGACATCGACGAGACATTAAAAAAAATTAAAAAAAAAAAAATGAACGAATAGTTAGATTTAGCAAAATACGGCGTGAGGAGTGATTGGCGTGTAGTAGTTGCGTCAATATAGGATCAAAATAAATCGTTCGATCAACGAGTATATTATAACATTAAAAACGATTATAATGCGATATACAAATCGTCGTGACGGCGGCAACGTCATCCAATCAGAATACTGGGATTTGTCAAAAGTTCGCGAATTCGACGTCGACGCAATTATTTGCAATACGTTGCGTGATGGTATACCTATTAATACAGTTAAAAGCTTTACACCGTCCACCAGCTGCAGTTCGTAAATAATTAATTAAGAGAAAATTACATATTATACGTTGTATTGTTTTATAATTAAGCACTATAGTATGCGAATACGGTGCATTATTCGTGGCATTAAAATACTGTGTTGTATTATTATTTTAACGACAGCTCAAAACGGTAAACAGACCGACATAAATACTTCAAACGACCGTTTAACATAATATAATAACACACTTTATGCTATGTGGTTGAGTTGTTGAAATATTTTCATGTTCATAACAATGTAAAATAATACTATGCAATCTGGAACTTTTGAACAAGTTTAATATCATTTTACAAAATAGGCGATGTTATTTCGTCACGATGAAATGTCAAAATGTGAAGGGCAAATATTATTTTTCCCTAACCACCTAAACAATTTCATCGCCCACGGTGTTCATTAAATGAAAACTTTTTTTTTTTTAATATGTAAATCATAAAACAATGAGTATACAAAAACTACACAAACTGTAACGAATAGTGCACCACATTGTGTAGAAAGAATGAAGTTAAAAATATGGGAGTGAAAAATAAATTATTAACGTATAAACAGTGTAGAAAACAGTAAAAAATAGACATCTCTAAAAAAAAAAAAAAAAATCGTGAATATTGCTAAACATTTTTAATTAAAACTTTAATTATGTAGGTACCTACATTTAATTTAATTAATATAATATTGTATTATAGGAATTTATTATTACGAGAACAATAACTCACTAATACGCTTAAAATATTATAGCAGCGCTTTTTGTACATTATATAAAACAACACAGTTTTTTTGAGTATCCGTCGCTATTTTATAAAATAAAAAAAACTTTCCATACTGTTATACAATAAAATATAATTTTCTCGGAAGGGTCTATAACTAAATCCGAGGCGAATCGCGTAAACCCACAATGGGTTTCATATTTCAGTTAGTTCGACCACGACTGAATTACTAACCCAACTAAGAACTGTGATGAGATATTATAGTTTATAGGTATACTTTCATTTTATTTGTAAACATATAATATTATTATATACCGAGATAATATACACATGGGAATAAAACTTCATAATATGTAATATATTTGGAATTATATAATATAATATACTATAGCACACACTAGAAAATAAATATGTGGAATTAACGTAAAATAATACCCCCTCCCCAATTTTAAATTCTATATGTTTTCCAAACAAAATAAGTCAGAGTATTGACCAGACGATTTATTTTAAAAAGTTTATAATAGACATTTGTATTTGATATTATACCTCACGTCATTGCACGACATATTATTATATGACCGCATTCAGCCATCGTCACGAAAATTTTGAACCACGTCTACATGACGGGCCACCCATATAGCGAACTGTTTCCGTACATTGATTGCGACGTCGAACACGCAAAATAACTGATCGGAAGTGCAGCTTTTGTACGTATATTTTCTGCAGTATTTCCGAGTTAACTGCGGCACCTATAGGCAAAGACATTATATTCTTTCCAACGATGGCTACATTTGGCATCCTTCTCGTTGTTTCGTAGACGATATTATACGGCAGAACATTTTAAACTTTAGGTATTTTTTGTGTATTCAAGCGGCAGTATTACATAATACGAGTATAATATCAAGTTTTTGAAATTATATAACCCAAGTACACCGTGTAGACGCGTGGAACGAACACGGCTCCGGGCGTATAAAATAATACACCCGTTCATCCCGATTATATAGTCTAAGACTCTAAAATTATATTCACCCGCCTGTAGAATTAACCTGAGTTGAATTGTGAGTATTTTTTTTTTACAAATCACAAATAATCTCGGAACGGGATTATAGAACAGTGCTTCCGGTGTTTCGCTTCCCCGCGCCCCTTCCACCATTCGTTACGGTAGAACGATTTTACCCTCACGTGTACATTCCGGCCGATAGTAAACAATGCATACATAATATTATTTTACATTTACGTACATCATCATACAACAGCCATTATTATTACTATCATCGACACGGCCACCGCGTTTAAAGGAGACACACAAAGTAAAATTATATTTTATGACCACCACTGCATCGTGTCTTTTTGCGTAGCTCGATGAGTATTATTATAGTAAATAGGTGATTATTTGTTTCACGTCTATTCGAAATAACATGCATCGTCCAATTGAAAATATAAGTATAATATACACATACTTTACGAATTACAATATTATTAGATTGATTTGTATGTTTAAATTATTTATTCTACCTGTTATAGGTGGCATCAAAGACGATTATCAATTAACAGAGAAGATCTTGATCCAGAAAGAAGTTCAATTACTTTCCAATGTTAACTTTGCATTGGAAAACGAGATCCGCGGAAGCTTGCCCGCTTCATATTCAACCTAATACCGAGTGCACTTGCTGTAACACGTACACGTCACATACACATTTAGATCCCAGGACACTCACCTCTGCAGGAGCCCCTATATTATGATTTACGACCATATTAGGGCCACCACAGTTGGGAATTTCGTTCATAGCTGTGGCCAATCATCAAGATAAACGAATGTAGTTAGCTCACAAATTCACACGTTCTATGACATGTTTATTGTTTTTATTATCTAATTTCACTTTTTTAATTGTATATAATCATGCTTAATTTAATAAATGTAGGAGTTGTAGTTTATAAAATATGAAGTTTATAGATGGTTGTTATAAATCATAATTGACGATACGTTTTACGTTATAATATACGACTTATTAAATAATGACCCGACGTATAAAGACATATTATATTATTATACATGTAAATATCTAACGAAATAATTTAAAAATTTTATTTTTATTACCGATCACATTAAAATAGTACAAAATAACACATTAAATATTAACTAAACAAATGTCCAGACTTAGAGTGAACAAACTACATGAATATTCAGAAAACACTTATTTATAAAAAAAATTATTAATATAAGCAAATGGACATTTTTGTTTTTTTTTTTTGGTTCTTATATATTTGTATGGTATATTTTAATGATATTTAAAAAAAATATATTCTTGTTCTAAAACTATACCTTTTCTAATCTACTATAATAATCAATAGGCACTGGCTGATGTTTTAATGATAATTAAAACATAAATTAATGTTTATTAATAAAATTAAATGTTTATAGTGAATTATTCAGTAGGTACATCAAATTAAATAGGTTTCAAATGGTTTTTTATGTACACATAAAACAATAAACACAGAAAAGAAACATCAAAAATAAAACACTTTTAGTTCTTAATTAATTTATATGCACTAATCGTAGTTAATATTTATTTTCTTCTAAATAACACGTCCGTATGTCTTATGGAGATTGCCAACTCAGCCCATTTATCTTTCTTTGGATAATTTAAGGTTGTTTAACGTACGGTATACTCTCATAGTAGTCATTTTCACGAAGAGCATATTATATAGTTAAATAAATTAGCTGTCTAAATCCATTGTGCACTTAATTCCTTTCCAGCGTGATAATATTATTAATTTAACTTAGCATCGTCATCGGAATGAATATAAAACATAAAATAATATGTACTAAAAATATCGAGTACAATTATTATTTTATTGACGATAGAATTTTTACATTACAGATAATCCTTAAAATAGTTTATACATTTATATTAATAAACCTAAGTGGCGTTTTACGGCTCAGTACTTTATGGTGGTAATTAAATTTCAATTACGTTAAATGTTCGTTTATATAATATTATATACGTAGATAAAAAGCCACATGAAAGTATTATAAGTATAGTATTACGTTATTATTAATAAAATAATATTGCACTTTAAACATTTTCTGCATGGGTGCTATAATTCATTTAAAGTCGGTAACTGCAGGAGATGTGTTTAATCGTTATTTTATTGCGTCTTATTAGACAGTTGCTTGGATTTGTTTGTTTTTTATTAATCGTATTAATTTTTCTTTCTTACGTCACGAGTGACTTATGTATAATAATTATAAACTGGTTGAGGAAAACATGGCTCGTAAAAAAGGCATCACGTATTTTCGACATGAAATTCTTCGAGAGCAGTTACGTACAAATGTCTAGTAAATATTTCAATGTTGAACACGAAACGAAATCACAAGCAAGTAATTATTAATGCTTAAATAAAAAACGGCAATTTTTAATTCAGAGTGAAAAATCCAACAGTCGTTAAATTTAAAGGCAACTTCGTTATTGTCCGTTGATGCTCATTGAATAATAAACACCTGTCTAAAAGAGTTAGGGTTTACGATTTTGAGAAAAGCAACCCTTTACACAGCTGATTATGTAAACTGAATTTAATAGGTACGTATAATGTATACACAACATCTATATTATAATATCAGACACTTGAAAATATTACTATATTTATGTATACTGTTCGTATTATATATAAAAAAAGGAAAGGCAAGATTAATTACACACAATAAAGAATATTTGAGAATAAAAAATTATAGTCGGTTTTATTTTAACGCTATATGTTAAAATTATAATGGTATGGTATTTATTTCGGGACGCATAATATCACGACAAGAATAAAAAAATATTATACCCGCTAAACGTGTATTTTTGTTTTAATGGTTTAAATTAATAAGCGATAATAATGCTATCACATACTGCTATTGTACGGTGTATAGATATTTTAAGTTGACTATATTTTGTCTCGTGCGGTCCATCGTTTTTGAAACAGAGATTTTTAAACAAGACTCAAAAGTACGGAATAATATAAAATATTGTTGGGTTATGTAGTACAACGTAGCATCGTATATCGTTCGGCGTTCGGGCTCTTATAATATAATAATGGTATCCGGTGACTCGTCGAAGGAAAAAACTACGGACTCGGCGGAATTTGTAAAGAATCCGTGAATTACGTAGGTATATATATATATATAACTACGTATTTGTTTATATACGTATATATATGTATATATATATATATTATGGAAACACAATAAAATAATATTATATATATTATACGAATCCGAAGACCTGGTCGGAAACTGACACGTAGAGAATTCCATCGGAATTGATACTGATCCGATTTATCGGTGCCAAGTCTACGTCGCCGTGCGAATAGTGGCAGAGCCGGCGAGAACACCACGCTGCAGCCGAGTGCCGATGTCGGTTTTTCGGTATTACGTTACTATCCAGCCCGATCGTATCGCAGCTATCGTTGGAGCTTTATATATATTATATTGGAGGACATACCTTCAGTCAGGTTTCTGATAAAATTATCATCTACACGTCGCAGTCCGGTCTGCAGTATAATTCAATATTTTTAAAATGTGTAACGACCGACGACGAGTTGGTCAGCACAGTCGTCTCACGTCCTGCAATCTATGGTATTCCTATATAATAATAAGTTTATCGTAAATATTTGTTGCTGTTTTTTAAATAATAATCTGGTGTTACCTCACAGTAAAACCAACAGTGTTTTATTTGAGATGATATAGGAGATTAAATTAAAAAATTTGTAAGATCAATTGTTAGGTTGTATCTATACAATATTATTGTTGTAGAATGATAACAAATTTAAAAAAAAATAAAAAAATCTTTTCTGTGGATGTAGTAAGTTTCTTTAAATTTGGCTGTATGAAAAAGGGTGTTTAATAAATATATAATTAAACATATTACGTAAAAAAAATTTTTTAGGCCAACATAAAACATGCCATTCAAAATTTAAGACATTTTTTAATTAAATCGATTAAAATATGTTAAAAGTACTTTGGTCTATTACTGTATACTATAGTTTAGTATATATATGTATGTAAAATAATATAACCTAGCGTAGGTATATTAGCAATAATAATAATAATAATGATTTAAATTATGACTGTCTACTATTTATCTTTATGGCAATTTAAATAAGTTAGGTATTACTATTGGTAAAAAATTTGATGGCCACGTCGAAACAGCGTCGGCAAATTGTCCTGGATCCCTTAGTATAATAATATAGTGTACACACTCCCATACAACTAAGTTAATGGCATTTATAGCACATATGATATAGGAGTTTGGACTGTTTGGAGAGGTTATTATGATTCTCCACCTTAACCTATTAACAATCAATATTGGTAAATCAAAATATATGTTAAAAACCCGTTCAGAATGAATTCTTCAGTGCATCTAAATTGTAATTATTAAAAGTAATTTGTTTTAAAAAATGCATATTATAAAGGAAGATTTTATTTTATGTCCTTTTAGATATACATTAACTTAAATTTAAGCTACTGTACAAGACGTAAACAAACTAATTTATATTTGATTTCAAATGTAGAGAAGAATTCAGAAAACGAAATCCTTTTAACGTTAGCATTAATTTGGTGATGCCATTAAATATTAACATTATTTTGTTCATAAACTTTAAATTTTATAATCACTATTAATGCAATTGAAAAAATATAATTATTAATACCATTGGTAGCTTATACTACCTAGTACACTTACCTATTATTTATCATCTATTATTATGTATTATTTTAAAAATAATTTCGATTAATTAATTATTCAGTAAAAGATTTTGAACTTTTGTTTTCACAACGAGCTCATAGATTTCGGAAACAATGATTTTGTAATATTGCACTATGTAAAATATTGAGTATTCATTTATATATTATTATTTATGTTGTACAATTTATTTATCTATAGAATTGTATAAAAAATGTTAAAAACGTATACATAATAATAATAACAATATGAAGAGAACAGTTTTAAAACATTGTGTTAACGGCTTTCACGTGGTATTACTTATTCACTAATTTTATTACGGTTCAGCACTTTTGTTGTCGTATAGTAGGGACGACGGGATACCACTGTTGCACTGTAATATATTATCAAATGATTGGGTGTCGTATTTTTATTATTTTTTTTTTTTATTGTTATTATTAGTAGTAGTATCAACAATTATGTATGTACATAAGCAGCAGCTGCCGTGTAACTCGCGCGATCACAACACTATGTCGGTACACGATATCATTGTTAATGGCTAATTGTCGGTACTTTATTAATATATCGTATTCTTATAGTTGTGTTACAGACACCATTACCATTCTATTATCAATATCGAAATGTATACCTATTAAAACGGCGATACTATAATAATACTGTTCACGCGCGCGATCGTCTCCAAAGTCTTCGGCGACGACCCGAGATCGAGACTGGGATACGGCGACGAGCATTTCGAAAACCAATTAACACGTTGTCGGCCGAAAAACCAAAAAAAAAAAAAAAAAAACCGTCGTTGGCACATGGGCAGGTACGAACGGCGTCGTTGTACGACGGGCGATAATATAAAATTATCGTACCGAATCGGCATAACGACTGCTGCCCGCCGTGGCGACGGAGTCCTCTCTGAGTTTTACCGATCCACTCCGTACAATAACATCATACCATTATTGTACATTATAATATGCCATATTGTCATTACCCATACGCATTCGGGAAGGAACAAAGTCATACGAGTTTTTTTTTTTTGTTGTTTTTTTAATTATTATCGTTGTACGATCTATCAAAACAATGGAATCCGTACGTCGTGTAGTATTCAAAGTATTTATTCATTTGGGTTTCGGAACACGAAATAATTACTTTTTAGTTTTTTTCGTCGGCATTTGTTTGTGTGTGTGTGTGTGTGTGTGTGAGTATTTTCAATCGTTTTCGGTTCCCTCGCGGCCATACTCGTTTACTAAAATTCCTTATATGTTATAATATTATCATATTATATAGTTACTCGAACGAAAACGGTTTACGTAATAATTTAAAAACAAAATAAACAAATCTTTATCTACTGCTCGAATCGGATACCGTTTTATGTGCGTACGGCATACACGCGCATTATATTATATTGTATAATAGGTACTATAGGGCGCCCGTCCGAGGGATTAATTATTACTGTCATAAATGTTTCGAAGGTAATTCTTAAAAGAATAATATTATATAATAATACTGTGTATACACACTACTGATTACGCGCGTTTTATTTTTATGTGAATACTCAAATATTTAAAATTAATGTTATAAATTAACATTACTAATCGTTTGTATACCTGTGTAGCGCCTGTGTTTGTTCATTATACATAGTTATATTGGTATAATAAAGATATACGAGTGGAATCATCGAGAGATATTTATCGGTTTGTAGGAAAACATCTGACATTCCTTAAACATTCAATATTTTTTCCTTTACAAAAAGTGTAAAATGCATATATTATGTACATAGTATCACAACGTCAAGAAGAGCATTATTTTTATTCCCTCGGTATAATATCATCTCGTATTATATTATAAGTAGGTACCCAATAACAGTAATAACTATACCGATTTCGCATTATTATATTCGTGTATAACATTTTCATAGTTTTGTGATATATGATCATATCAAATATCCATTTTTTTATCTTCAAACGGCGTTCGTTAACGTGTGTGTGTGTGTGTGTGTGTGTGCGGATAAATTATTTTGTAGTATCTAGGTATATCATAAGTTATAACACACATGATGTATTTAAACAATATATTAAAACATTTATACGTGTTATTGAAGTCATTTCGTACACGCTTCGCAGAAATTTCAATTATAATGGTGGAATTAAATGCAGTGTTGGCGGAAAGAATATACCGTTAGTTTAAACGAAAATGGAGATGTTAAATCTATTACATTTAATTATATCCTCAACTTTGCAGTGTTCGTTTAAAAAACAATTAAATGGTCTCCGTTTGGTGTCTGAACAATGCAGTGGATACAATTATTACACTCTATCCACAATATATATACATAACAATATAATATATTATCAACCGCATACGCACTGTTAAAATGTACTCGTACGATTAACACGGAAAGAAACTTTGGTATTTTGTGTATAATCGCACGTTACAAATAACGCGTGGACAATAAACCCACAACCGTATAAAAACAGTGTATTATTTTGAGATTTCGTTATATTTACGTAGCGATTTAACAATAATAATAAACATATATTATTATGGCATGTTGAACGACTCCATAATGTAATACGTATATAGAAGCAGTTTTCATAGAAAATTAGTTTTTATTATTGTAAATGTCTAGAACACTGTTTCGATATTAAACGGATTTGTAGAATTTTTCTGAAATAAAAATACATAAATCCCTGTAGGTAGATATTATTATATAGGTATAGTATATACCAGCTATATTATTATGTACACCGCCGTATTACCGTATCTATACGTATAATACGAAACGATTTCGTGTTTTGATGTCGGCCGGTAGCTTATCTCGTAATACAATGAAATATGATTATAATATTCATAAATTAATATGGCTGCGCTGTGTACTACGGTATATTATTATACGTGGCTTTTAGTTCCGAAGAAGAAACAGCGCCGAAATTAAATAAACGAAGATTTGTGACTCATGGGATAAGCATTATTTCATCGTTAACTTTTTATAGTGAGGGTGAAGATTTATGATTTCCGTGCCAAGGTTAAATAGAGATAGAGAGGGAGAGAGGCTAATTATTCGGACCCTTGATGAAGTTCATGTTTTAATCAATTATAAAAATGAACAGCTACAGGACACGAACAGATGAGTGTACACAAAAATGCTGATTTCTTATTATTATTATACCTACACACGAGTGATACTATATACATTATATTAGCCATACCTAATAGCTAATATTTGAGTCATAAAATAAATCAAGGAAACTGTATACATTTAGACGTTAATCGATGGAAATTTAATGAGATAAATATTGCCAGTTTGAAAATCGTACATTTATAACATATTTTATTTCAAATAAAATAGGCTTATTAATACAACAATAATGTATAAAATTGAAGTATTGTTTACGAATATTTAAAAAATACTAACATAACATTTTGATACAACCAATAATAACCGTGCAAAAACAGTTGTGTTTGATATGAATGTAATAATAATTATTGTGCAAATTTTGATATTTAAAGTAAATAATAAATAAATAATGTTTACATTAAATAGTGGCATATATTATAATATTTAAAAAAATGTTTTATGTCCACGGTGTTCATATAAATAGCTAATTCCGGTCAAAGTGTTCCTAAATTCGTATATATATATATATATATATATATTATATATAATACGGGTATTGTAGGTAAGTACTTTTATGTATATAATATAACGGTAGGTATACATTATTCAGCGATTAATCGATACGATCTTCCGTCAATGATAATACGTATGTTTACAAGTAAAACGTATACAGAGATTCATAATATATAAGTATATTTATATAGAGGTAAAAAAAAATAAACAATTAATAAGATTAATAAGCCAGTTTTTAGCGTACGAAAATGTACTCGTGAATTTCGATCATCGCGGCAGCCACATGTATATTATTATAATTTAATGGTCGTCGAACAACCTTTGTAGGTGCATATATAGAGTATTTGTACACCAGCTGTACAACGAGACGACAAGAATATTGTCGGCGTGGACCTAATGATTTGTGACGTCTCGAAATCGAAAAACCGTTATGTGTATGTGTTTATAATACGCATGTGTTTGTGTCCGTTGATTCTTTTTATTTTAGCATTGTTTCGATTATCTTATTAATGTCGCCGAGCACCCAGTGAAAAAAGTACACGTCGAACAGCGACGACAACAGTTATTCGGGTGCTTGTGAAACAATCGTGTGGCCTGTCAAGATATATTTTATTTCGTATCGATACACATCCGATATATTGTATATTATTATGCGTATCTACAAGAATTACTAAAGAAATAAAAAAAACGGGAAAAATCCAAAAGAAGACGCAGACCACGCGTCGATAAATCACTCTCTCTCCGTATTCGAAAAAGAAAAAAGAAATACATGATATATATATATATAATATATACAATACACGAGTATTTAACTGCAACCGGACGAACTTAATGGTTTATTTATGTAACCCACTTAGAAGTGCGTATATTATGGTCGGGACCGAACGAATGTGTTATTTTGTCAGAGAATATATAGGTAGAGGTACATAAAATAAAAAATAAAATTAAAAAGAAACCTAACCGAATCAGGTATGTAATATTATTATGGTGCGGATATATCTACTGTCGCGGTCAGGGAAAAATATACGTATTCGATCCTCATAGATTTTCTTTTTTGTTGGCGACTTTAACGATCGCTTTCCGTGCAACCTGTGAGGTGTGCTTTTTTCAAATTAATATTATATTTTCCCACGTGGACTCGACCATAACAATACGATTAGTGTCGGTCAATTTCTGAGAAATTAACCTTAATTTCAATTTCCAAAGGCAAAGAGTTTACCACTCATCAAAGAAGCCATTGATTATTACTGTTCGACGAAAATCTTCGCATTATATTAAGAATAGTATAAGATGCATGTGTATACTGGGTATATCATTATCATATTATTGTCATAATGTTTAAAAAAAAAATGATTTTATGAAAAAAGGTTCTTACTAAACCAATTTAACATAAAAAGACAGCTGACCTTAGAGCTTTTATTTACTCAATTTCATCAACAAGATTTTATTGAAAACTTTAAGAAATTGAAAATAGCTTTTATTCCAAAAGTAATTTTAAAATGATTTTGACATTTATTTTGCTTATAATATATTATTATTATAAATATATATCAATGACCCATTAATAAAATTAATTATTATAGTCTTATTTGACATAATGTTAGTTATTACGTAATTAAATTTTTATATTGATTATATCCTAAAATATAATATTTTATATAACATAATAAATGTATATGTTATAATATTATAAGCAATCGTAATAATTTAGGTGTATTTCGGATATTATTATTTCTATAATACGTATATTAATTTAAATTAAATATTTTACAATATCCATAGTATAGTGTTATACAAAGAGATCATTTTATCAGTAAATACTCATTATCATTAATATTTTGTTTAAATAAATTATCTTAAAACAATATTTTTGAAAAAAATATATTCTTCCTATTTTTTAAGGTTTTAATTTTTTTTTAATTACATTTTATAAATAATAATAATAATAATAATAATAAATACATTTTTAAATTTTAATTCATATTCTAAAGCTGAATATGTTTCTGGTAATTTTATTTTGACAAAATTCAAATTTTGTATTGTTAGTTAATTTTCTTACAAATACTTAAAGTTTATCAGCGGACCATCATATTTTACGGGTACCAATATTATGCTACTCTATTCACCCCATTCATCTGATTTTTAATTTCTAAACAAATACTCTAAATCAGCGCTTCTCAACCTGCGGTACGCGAAGAAAATCTCCATTTGGTATGTAAAAATGTTCAAACTGTGTGGGTGGTACGCGAATATAAAAAGGTTGAGAAACGCTGCTCTAAATAATTAAACTACTAGACAAAAAGTCTCGGAAACTAATTATCCTTTAGAATATTCAATATTATAATAGAAATTTTGTTATTCAAAATAGTTAAACCTTTAATAATAATAATAATAACAATAAACAAATATAGGTTATTTGGAATGATTACTAATTATGTAAAAAAAAAAATATTGCCGAAATTGTCAATATTTTTCGAGATAATATACAAATGTTCAATATTAGACGAATCGCTTGAATTATTTCCATTCGAGTAATTTACTATTTTCAATGTGAGTATTCCACACAAAACTGATGGAGAATTCATATTTGACTCGAGAAACAAGATGATAAGCACTGCCATCATGCAAAAGAAGAATTCGTTACACATACATACTCATCGATGTTATATTTAATATATATATATACATATATGGCTTAGAAATGTATATAATTCGTGTACATAAAAGTGGCGATATAATAAAACAGACGTGTCTCCGCACGGCTTACATATGTGCATATATTACTCGTACATACCTAGAAACACATTAGTTTGTTTGACGAATTTATTGGTTTCGTTTGATTTCGATGTGCGTGTAATCGGCACCAACGCGTGCGTTCTACGCTGTATGTATATCGTTTCATCCGCTAATGGGTTGGGGTCGTTAAAAATCGAAATCACAACTTTGGCGATGATGCGATGCGGACTAGGATATCGTGTTATTATAGATTTTCGTCGGCCAAGTCACCGCGATGGGGTCGGGCCCGTATATATTTTTGTTACTTGCAGTATTATACTACATGCATATGATAATATGACGCGTATATACATGTATAACAGTATAGTATATTTATACTGTATACATAAACGCGTGTCTATGTGTCGGGGCGAGTGTGTTTGAGACAGATACGAACTGTACATGGCTCTCCCCAGAAACTATAATATAACAAACCCCATAAATGTAACGAGTTCGACCCCGGCCAATAACGAAATGTACACCCGCGACACGAGTATACGAACGTCAAAATTGACGTTTTCGATATAGCTGCTATCCGATCCGAGGTTTCCTCGCGTATTATTTATGTGTATAATATATACACGGTCAGTCGGTTGTATTGTTTATTATATATATATTTACGCCATGTCGTCTGGATACGATAACTTTGAAGTCGCATAGAGAGGGTGTCGATAAAATTACATTACGGAGAAACGGTTTTGGGACATCCACCCGAATGCATTAAAATAATAGAAATAAAACAACGAATGATATTATTTGTAAACAAAAACAAACAGCGTTTTTCGTTTATTTTATTACTGTGGACGTAAATTTATTGGTATATTGTATAGGTAGGTATAATATATTATTATTATTATTACTATATAGGTGCCTACGTCGTGCGTATATTATTATCGTATTGTAAAGATGAGACATATAACCTAATAACATTAGTTTATTATACCATAATAATAACCCGCGATGTTTAAACTTTTATTAAGAGATGAAAAACCCATTATTAGACTACTCAGAAATGGTAAAAACACTGATGAAAAGTAGTCCCAAAATCTAAGAATACATAAAATAAAAAAGACATAAACCACCTACTGTCAGCCTCCGAGATAGTGTAATTTATTGCTTCCGCGAGGAATTTCGACATTAATGGCTTTATCCACTGAGCTTAATACAATTCCAGTTTATTAGTCACATTTACACGTTATAATAATATTATGAATCTATATAGTTGGTTTCGCCCAAATATAAGTTTTTATTCAAGTTAACTACAAAATTCAATAATAATATAAGTTGATTTCTTGACATGATTTAATAACCTACATTGAGTTTCGTCTACAATCTACATAGTTTTACAATAATATTATAGCATGTTACTTAATATTATAATATATAATATAAATATAATGAGTAATGACTGAAGTAATATATTATTAGCAATGAATAACAGTTAAATATAGTTTATAAAATGGTATATTAATATATAATAATATAATTATAATAAATATAATACGTTTCGAATTTTAGTTAAGGTTGTATAGTTATAATATAATGTGTTTTAGATGTATAATATTATCTTACTACCAATCTTAAAAACATAAACGTATAAAGGTAATGAATATACCTAATAATTTATAAAGGTAAACCTCATGAATAATTTTTAATTTTTTAAGTAGGTATACATACAATTTGTTTTTTTTTTTTTGCAAAAGAAATCTAATTTGCATTGATCTGTCTAAACATTTTTTCTAGTGATATGTGCAAAATACTTACTATTTAGTTATTAAAATAACTAGTATAATGGTTCACTTAACGTTAATTACGAGTTTAATAATTGACATACAATGCAATCATTCAACTTCGCAATAACGATAAAATAGTTAACCGTTTCTGACTTGTTTAAAAACAATCACATATATTGCAAATGTTAATTTATCTAATAGCATAATCAATTATTAATACCTTTGCAGTAACTATAACTAAACATGGATATATTCTCATTTGATAAATTATTAATTGGTCGTCTATGATGACATTTATATTTAAATTAAAATAATTAATAACTATCGCTATTCGTGTAAAATAGTCCATTAATCATCGTGAACATTTTTACTTAATCAATTTTCAGAAAATCTATAAAGGTCAATTATTTCATACGATCGGTTCAAAGTTATGGTCCATTGATAAGAAAAAAACATTACGATAAATTATAACTCATAAAGTTATATATTTTTATTATGTGTTTCCAAATTACACGGTATTTGTTTCGGTCTAAATTAATGCTAATATCGTTCACCTTTACGAATCGCTAACTTTTGTCAAAATAAATTGCATAAACAACGTAGGTGTAGATTCGAAAGTGAACAATCCTATAGATTTAAAGAACGATTCAGGTCAAGCAAAATTGATTTCTGATGAGGCCACTTATTAAAGGACCTGACGACCCCGTTAGACTTGCAATGCTGTAAGGTTAATATATAAAGGAGAAAAGTTAAAAAATTAGAATAATAATTTCCAAAATGTAAAATTAAAAATAATGTTATTATTAGTAGCAAATGAATACAACGAAACGGATAAAAAAAAAAAAATGGTATCTACTCAAATATTGTAAAATATATTTCTACATTGTGTACTCAGGCTTCAATAATGATTTAATAATAATTTATATCTTTTAGCACTAATAAATAAATATACCTAATGAAATCTATTCAAATGTATATTTTTATAATTTTTCTATCAAACCAAAATTTTAACAATTCACTTCATTATATGGTTTGTAATTTATTCAAAAAATTATGCGATAAAAAAATGAAAATTATTTTCGTTAAAACATACGAGTATATCAAATTAATAATCGAATTTTTCACAGATTTTGGCTGATATTAATTTTATAACGTTTTATTAAAATGAGAACGATAAAAATAATGCATAGAACCTATACCTAATAATAATTTATAGTTTAATACTATATACAGTTATTTATATCGTAGTTTGTATAATATTATTCAATTATTTTGATTTAGTTTTTGCCATTATGATGAATATTCGAAATCACACTTCGACAAGTTAAATGATTGGCACTGTACAAAGTATGCGAAGAAGTATAGTTTCATATTAATACGAGAGATTTGATGACTAGATGCGATAGCCGGAAAGCCAGACGGGCGTTTGTTGGATCGACAATTCCCCGGTCTACGGAGAGAAACGTGTTTCGTCGGGAGATATTATTTGCGATAGACCACCGCTATCGTTACAATAAAATGGTTTTATTTATACTTAACGAAACAAATAACGTGTATATCTAGGGACTATCTTCGCACGTATGTAGCTGCTATACTTCCAAATTAAATATTTTATATTAGCCGAGGAAAATACCGCGATGGTATAGTAATACGCTTTCGTCGTTTTTTTATTACTTTAAAAAGGTGGACATTAGGTACATTTTATTACAAAAATAGGACACCGCAACAACCGCACAAATATGTATTATACAATATCAGTCTCGTTGTCTGTTTTCGATACGACGACCGGCATTCCGGTCGTCGGGAAAACGACTATGGCCCTTCGGGCAATGCGATTGCAACCCGGGATATAATTTGTTTAAAGACACGTATAAATATTATGTATAGAAATATATTTTCCACCACGGCCATCCACCGCCGCAATGCGTATACGTTATTTAGGTGTATATTTTATACATGCACTGCACCATCCCGTACTAGACAGCGGCATACTGCGGTTGATGATAATAATTACCGCCCGACGAAAATAATAATAATATTATTATTTCGAAAATCGGAATGGAATCGTAATCATAATAATATCGAAAAAGAAGTGATGTGTATACATAATATCTATACACACATACGATTTATAGATATTAATATTATGTTATTAAGGAGAACACGCGCCGAACTGCCGCAATATCTCCAATATACCTTAATATATGCATATGCGCGTGTGTATAATATACTCGTATGTATATATATATATACATACGATGTCTACACAAAGCGCGCGGAAGATCACAGTCGGTGCACTTAAAAAATCACTCGCTACATAACACATAACCATCGGCCATGATAATATTCTATTATAATGCGCGCGCGCGGTACCTACCTATTTATACAATATTATTATTATATATAATACAGTATTTTTATATATGCAATACTATGTAGGAATATATATACGGCTAATGGCCGCGGTGTATATCATTTCGGTATTTTTAATGAGGCCTACACACCTATTTTACACGCGCGCGCGCGCGCTGTTAATTACTCCTTAAGTATCCGTTCTCGGTCGTCCGTATACGGTTCAAGGTATATTGGTATTTTCGTATATGATATATTATGTGCTTCAGCATTCTACTCTCGCGTTTCACTCTGCACACCATCGGTCTATACCTATACCTTCAAACAGTGTGTGTGTGATGTATACATTACATACGTATTATTATTATTAAGCTGCAGCGGCGGTGTACACATATATATATTATATTATATTATATTATATTATATTATACTGCAGCCGAGAATATTATTACAATAATATATTATAATGTGTATATATATATTATATGCGTATGGAAAATATGCGCACACGTTTGTCCGATTCGACGACGACTTCGCCACCACCGCGCGCGCTAAGACGAATAGGTACCTATCGAAATATGGGCGTTGTATTAGTGTATAGTGTTAAAAACGGGAGGAGAGGAGACTTGAACGCTGGTGCGTGTAATTAACGGCGTCCGTCCGCGCCCGTACCGTATCGCGCCACCGCGCGTTCCTGTTTCTCGGAAGTGCCTTCCTGCCGCCGCCGAAGCAGTTTATTGTCTATTACACACAACAATTTTATTTTTATTATTATAAATAATATTATTACTACAACAAATAGTAGTTGTACACGGAACGTCACACGGGCGCACAGCGATTCAACGAGCGTGTTACAATATTAATTAGATACTGATTTGCATTCACCGGGCCGCCCGCAACATGGTTTCCACTACCCGGAAGTGGGAGTCCCGGCCATTGGCCGCTAAGAATTACGGGTGCACTGAAAATGGCGACGGAGCGCGCAAGAATACAGTTTCCGGTCGCAGCAATAAAGCGGTTCTCCGGTCCGTTGCGGGGCTGAACGCGCAAAGTCATTCGTCCATTCCCCTCTCCCGGCTTGAACTCATCGTACCACCAAAATGGTGTAAACATTTTGATTATTATATATTGTTATAATATCGAGATAAATATATGGCCTATCGCCGTTATCGGTTGACTATTAATGTTGTTATTAAACCATGCGACAAAATTCGTATATATATATATATATATATATATATATATATATATAGTTGTCATCACAGTATTGCTGTACATCAGCTCATTCAAATATTTCTTCACTTTTCCCATGCGTCATATTATACAGTTAGTATTCTACCTTTCATTGGCTAATATTCCTAGTTTTTGTTATTATTTAGGAAAAATTCGACTAATAAAATGTGAACTACGGCATAGGACAGATGTAGAGGAGATGCGTATACGAGTACTGTGATCAAACCACATTATCTATGATGATGATACATCGTCACATCTATCATTCGCATGCCTATATATGCATCCCGCGTTACTAGATTTTATGAAATTAAGTGAAATACCTATAGGTACATATTTTATTTTGATTAAAAAGTTATTCACCAACCCCGCCACCACCAGCACCAACGGCGATAATTTGATAGCACGAAAATAAAAATAGTGCAGCCATATTAATAACAGCAAGATACCTAAGGCCGATTGATACGAACGTCTCGCGTCGTTATCGATTTTCGTGACAAATAATCATTGCCATCGCGTATTGTATTAAACATTTATTTTACAGTTTATACACCATGTACATCGGTGACCAAATAATGCTGTCTAGTATAAATTATGATATTAAACACCATTATTATGACGTATTACTTGGAATTATTTACTGTGACATTTCGAATATTATATGCGACCGTACATAATACTATTATCAGGCGCACACATAGTGCTGTGTACACAATAACGGTCCGATATAACTCTTCAGAATTCTAACTCCCCGAAATAATATCATTATTATTTAACTCATAATATTATATACCAATATGACGAGGATATAGGTACAACGGCCCCGACGGCAGTCATTGTCTTCAGTTCACGCGTTCCGCGTTCGTGTGGATAAGCGTTTACGACTATTCACTTTAATGGGCTTAAATATGTCATGCCCGTGCAATGTATATGCCGGTACATAGATTTATAGGTAGGTATATAATATAGGTATAATACTATTACATATTGGTATTATATTATATATTATTATATATTTGTAGTTCATTGTTCGTTCAAGTGGATTTGAAAGTGATTAATAGCAACGCCGATGTCCAAGTCAGATGAAGATCTTCTATAGGTATCATAGGCAAAGATGGCTTTATTTGTGATGATTTTAGGATTGGGTATGAAAGTAGCATAAAAATTGTGTTTGGTACTGAAGTAAGAATGATGCCTCGAGAAACACCTGTTTTTATAGGATGAGTATCGTATGGTTCACTACGAGTTTGAAAAATATGTCGTGATAAGAAAAGTCAATCCTTATAGAATTGGGTATACTAGAGAGGGTGACATATTTCGCTGCAATTGTATTTTGTAAAAACAAACGCCTAATAGCTACTATAGGTACATCGATGTGAATATAGCCGTAAAAGTATTTTTTCTTTTCATTGATAAAACACTGTTATCAATAATAAATTGCGTGTACTTAATAGGGGACGAAAACCAAGCTGAGTAATTATAATTATTTGTTTATATATATAATATTAAGATCATTACGTTTATATTTTTTTCCGCATAAAAATTGGATAACAATTTTTTTAATTCTTAACCTTATAGAATATTTATTTCTGAAGAATTTTAGAGAAGGTAATGAGTATATTAGGCTAGTTAGTCGGTATTACTAATAAAGGATTTCCGATGGCTTGCTATTGATTGTATAGTTTATAAATTAGTTTAGAATATAAGCAATTACAGAATGTTTTCAAGTTATAAGACACTTATATACATAGACGTCCTAGAGTATTCACCTAGGTATGTATCAATAATTTAATAATAGAAAAGTCATTAAGCGATATAATATATATATAATTCAATAATAGTAGGTATTTAAATTTGATTTCAAGTATAACAATATCAGTAAATCACCATCAAAATGTTAGTTTGAAGACCAACTCTGCACGATACCACGCTAACTATATGTATTGTGCATTTAAATGTCTTATCTTATTCCGATTAACATAATATGCAAACAGTAATAGTTATTATACTAGTTATTATTATACTATTATAGTATTATTTAACTTATAGAACTAATACAATACGTAGGACGTAGGTATATATTACTTATATTATATTAGTAGATTTAAGTTCGATAATAATATTATAATATTATAATGCATACAGGAATGGAAATATAAAATTAATTGTTTAAAATATTATACAGATGCACGAGTGCGTTTAAAATAGGGTATATAACATGTTAAAAGCAATATTGAAATCGATTGTATTGGTAAATTTAAATTATGGTAATTGTTTGTCACGTAATTTATATTTAACGCACAAAGTTTTAAATATATTATTGCGAGGAAATAGTTTTTTTTGTTAATGCGTGTCGGTGAGATAAACGTTTCTCTTCATCCACCCACTTTATATTCGTACTCGGTATTTAAAAGCAACTCCTTATTGCACAAGGCCTATTTATTGCATTTGGACGTAAGTGGCTATGTATATATTTAATATACACGTGGCGTGTCCATAACGGCTACAACCAATTTGAGGGTGGGAGGGGTATCCTAAAATAGAAACATAATTATTGTTATGGTTTTGAAAACCTGCACGATATTATAAATAAAACTATGGTTAAAACATTTTAGAAATAAGTCACTTACGAGACGTGTTAAATCACTAAAACTAATAGACTATTTTACGTGTATCTATCTATATATAATATATATATATATATATATATATATATATATATATGGGTATACATAAATATATAAGGTGATTCATTTTGAAAATGCTTACATTTATTATATCGCAGAGGTTTAACATTTGAAAATATTAGTTTTATATAATTTGATGTTATTGCAAAATAAAGCTTTTGAAAATAAATAATTTAGTATTGGATGGGTTTGAGATTAAAAAAAATCATTTGTGTAGAATCCACTGTGACAAATGCTTCAACAAGGTAAACAACGAGTATTATAGATTAATAATGGAGTAGCCATTCAAAAACTACGTCGATAATAGTCATGCTAAGTTATATATATATATGATAATATATAGTTACATTTATATGTGAAATTTGCTGTACATATGCATTAGACGTAGGTATGCAAATTATTATTGTAATATGCGTAACCAATACAGCCAATAAGCAATGGTATAATAAAAATAATAAGTTGTAAAAATCATATTATATTATACCAATACGTATATATTACAGTAGAATCCGCCTAATTGGGACACATTGGCCGGTGACCTATTGGCTATTTGTCCCCATTATCCAACTATCCCGATTAACCGAATAACTAATAAACCGATACATTCGTCCGGGACTATGCCAATCTGTCCCTATTAAGCGGTTGTCCCCTCTATGCGGTGACCGAAATAAGCGGGTTCTACCGTATATAATGTATACCATGTTGCATCCACTCGATGAAAATGTCCATTTCATGAAAATGTATGTAGTTCATAAAACGGAAACACTAACATTTCATATCACGTAATTGTTTTCATCAAATAGCCAATCCACTTGGTGAAACAAAATAAAATATACAATTATATAATTATAATATTACACTGCTATTGGTTATAGTAAATTGGTAATAATACAGAAATCATGTATCACAATATTTATATTATTATTATTATCAATATTGTATAATAATATTAATATTTTGATGTACGGTCTATGTGTTATTGCAACTAATGCCAGTATAATATTATAATCATACAATTGTGTATTACATTTTGTTAATAATATTATATTTTATTTCACCAAGATGGGTGGTCATTTGATGAAAAAAAATTACACGATATGAAATTTTAGTATCCATTTTGTGAAAAGATATCCACTTTGTGAAATTTTTAATTGTTTCACTGGGTGAAAAAAAACGGTTTCTATTTCATGAACTAGATAACTTTTCATGAAATGGACAATTTCATCAAGTGGGTGCGAAATATTATGCACAATACCTATATATCATTTGACATCGCATGGTCATCAATTATTACATTTTAAATTAACCATGTCGGCTTAAGAAATTAAATAATTAATGTAGACTGCACTGGTCAGAAACCATATACATATGGTATATTTTATGCGGTAAATATATAAATTAATTTTACTAAGCAATTCAAGATTCAACTTAGGTGCCCAGTGAAATGTTAAAATATTTTACGTGACCTGTTGATTCACTTATGTCTTATTATTGAGTGTAGTAAGGAGTGTAATAACAGTGCATACTTACACTTGTTTTACTTGCGTAAAATCATACTTATTAGTGATTTGTTTTTTTTTTTTTTTTAAAAATAACTATTAAAATAAATTACCCATATTAGCAACAAGATGTATAATGTAGAATGTTATAGTGAACACCGTAAATCAATTGTTTACATTTCATAGAAAATACGTGTATAATTAAACGTTAAACTCTCGTAGTATTGTATAATATAATAGGTAGAATAGGTAGATACTCGACGAACAAATACAATGACAATTAAGTATTCATGAGTTTTATCATCATAACAATCGCGACCATTTGGTGTGTACAAAACAGCCGGGGGGCAAACCATTTATATAATATTATGATGTGCAAAAATTAACGGCGGAGGATGGCGATTATGTTTATGACAAAAAAATACCGAGACCGAAACAGTGCTACGTAATAATATTTGAATCGTTGTAATCGGTTTTATGGCACCTGCACATCGTGTGCTTACACTCAAGACGACGTATGACCGCTATAACCCATCACGATGCGCATCGAGCGCACACGCCGCGCCGTCGCCTCCGCTCCGGTATCGCATTGCCCGCGTGCAGTGTACACTATACCGTGCATGATGTACACATAACACTATCGTACAGGAAAGGCATAAAGTGGTGAACATTAAACGACGACGACCTAGGTCGGGGGAACGAAAACTAATTATAAAAATATTTCAATAGTCTGTTTACATTTTACGCGGTCAACTATCGAGGTATGTGAGTAATTTTTTTTTTTTTTTTCTACGTCCGTCCTTTATACGTTATAATGTATAATAATAACATACACTCGTGTGTATGAATAAACATTTTAAATTACTAAACGTATATACGATTTTTCTACCCGCGTTTCATTACCGGCGCACGTCATATACATATAGGTAATACGCGAGCGCTGTTGTCCGGGACCGCTGTGGGGCACGATTTTAATCGTTGTCAAGATATTAACGCGGCTGAATGAAATTTATTCTCCGCCGCCGCGAACGCACTACTCTAATAATAACGATAATAATAATAATAATAATAATAATACGTGAACAACGAATCCGACTGATTTACGGGCACTACTGACTGCTGTTAACCGCGTGCGTATATTACAATTTATTCGATATATAGTAGTATTATATATTATTATATTGCACGTGTGTACATACAAATTATAAATTGCTCGATCGCCCTTGCACAACAATGTCGAAGCCCTCGAGATAGGAAAAACAAATTTCCACCCCCCTCCGCAAACGTGATAGGTACATATAATATGTATATATATATATATATAGATATACTAGACTTCGCGGACGCCCATGACATTATCTACAGCCAGTATTATGCTAATTTCAGGATTTTTTCCCGTATATGCATGTGTGTATTAAGAAAAGCGTAAAATAACACACACACACACACTATAGGTAATATTATAGTACATAGGTACCTATATTATTAATTTATTGTATAATTAAACGTACACTTATACTCCGGTTGTAATATATGTATATAGTATATAACATACCTATTAATGTACTTTGAATAATTGAAATAATTTTCTGAGCCGCATATAACCTAATATTTATATTTTTTTTTGTTTTGAATAGTACGCACCTATAAACATTAAATAATATTATATAATATAATATAATTGTAGTATGTGTGTGTAGTGTGTATATAGCATACGCTGTGTGTGGATGCCAGTTATGTTAATTCTCGAAAATAATATACAAACTCATAATATATATTAGGTACTATATATAGGTAGTGCATTTATAACTGAATATATTGCGTAGAGGATTTTATTCTTGTTGACACAGTAGTTTTCAAAGATGTTACTCTTAATTTCGTCCAAGTTATGCGCTTACGTGACTTACGTTAATTATTTAAATACGACGTGATGCAGCAGAAGGTAATAATAAGTCAACATATTCGCATACGGCACAGAGTAATAATAATAATAATAATAAATAATATTGTGATTGTATTGTTTATTTAATATAATAAACTTCAAGCACACAAGAATATTACATGTAATTACAATATTTACGACCGTGTGTTGTATTATTATTTATTATGCATAAACACTCACTTACGTATGCAGTAATTATGCATACAGTACAGTGGCGTTCTTAGGAATTTGTAATGGCGGGGAGTGGATAAAATATATTTATTAGGTATTTTAAAAAGATACTAGAGGCCAGGGCCCCCGCATTTTTTATACTGTAACTTCTATTAATACATAAATAAAAATATTCTTCATTATATTCAACTAAATTTAGCTAGTCAGCTAACTAAAACAATATGAAAATGTCTTATTTTTTTGACCTCTGCGTTACATAATGTAAAGAATATTTCCAAAAAGTCGGTCATAATTAAATTGTATATATATATCGTTTTTTTTTTTTATTTTAGTTAGCGGTTAAATATTTTTATCCTCTTTTGAATTATGGATTTCATATAGTTGTTAACATAAAATAGTTTTTAATATTAATTTATTCTGTTTATTCATCGTTGTTTTTTTTTTTACCTCAAAATCCAATCCACAACAAAAGGTAAATACACGATGAAACGAATTCACATTTCACAATTTAGTCACATTTGCGAAAAATTAAATTATTGAGATTACAAGAATGCGATATAATAAAATAAATAAAACAAAATTAAGGTCAACAAACTAATATATTATATTAATATATTTGTATAAATATAATTAACTACGAGCGGCGGATAGACACAGATAGTCTATAGAACAACAGTCCGGTGATTGGTTCACAAATTATTTTTATGATATTAGTTATAAATTTTAATTAGTCACGTTACGTGGTCTACTTAGGTATTATATACTAACCATGACAGTGACCACAGTTTAAAATTTTAGTTGATAATACATAAATATCATTATCAAATTAAAAATAGTAGAATAAATATAAATTTATAACGATAAAGATAATATTTTTTTCTTTAAAAACATCCACCCTTTTTGCTGTGAAAATGTCATCAACAAACATTATTTATATAATTATAGCTAATTTTCATGTATAAAGAATGATTAATTTATCACAAAACATCAGTAATCACAAAAATTATTAACCTGAAGTCTCAGTTCCAAAAAAAAAAATTTTAGAAAGAAAAAATTATTTTTTTATGTTTTTTATTGTAATCATTTTTTAGTTCTTAAGTTTTTTTATTTTTTTTCTTATGAAGCATGCCTAATTTAAAAAATTAAAATATATACTTTCACTAATAAAACGTAAATAACATAAATCACAGCAATCCCAAATAATAAAAATGTAATTTTTTTTTGTATGATCACTACCTAATCATGCAAAATTATATTTTAAAAAATGTTAACATTTCTTAAGATAACTTTTACTTATTTTCAAAATAATTATCCTACAGTTTAATACCACAAAAGTATTAAATTATATACTTAAATCGTTGACGATAAAAACCATATTTATGATTTTATTATATTATACTTCATACTTGAGTAAAACTTGAAACTTTTACGCACGATTCATCGCATGTACAAAAAGTATATCATATTGTTATTATGGTTTATTCAAACAATCACTGAAGAAAAATGCGATTTTCATTGTGCAGATTGATGTAAAAATCAAATAACGATCACTGTCCGATTTAGAATTTTAATACTGAGATAATAACGAATATCACGCATACGAGTGTTATAGATAAATGTAGCAATGTATATACGCATTGTTTGTCTGTATAATAAATATCTCGTCAATCTAAAATTTGACGGAAAGCGCGTTCCTGCAATATAATATGTTTTCTCGGAAAATTTAAAATGACATTAGACATTTTGTAAACTTTGTATCGTATTTAGAGCATGTAAAATTCAATACTCGTTATCTGATAATAATTCAAAACTTTTCGATTGTTCAACATAATACTTATAAATATCTGTATATATATATATTATGTGCCTTGTCGTACATATATATTATTTATTGAGGTTTAAACATTGAGCATGCAATACATATTTTATAATTGACTCTTAAAAATGTATTAAAATAATGTATGTTATTTATAAGTCTGTATTTTTAAAGGAATTTAAGAGTATTTTCATTTCCAAATTTCCAGTATACGTTATAACATTACAATATGTTTATTAGGTATGTTATAAATTATTTATCAATGTTTTCGTTGCATACATTGGAAATATTTTGGGATGTTTTTTGTTACGATACTAATAAATTATTAACCGATATCACAAAGTTTTAATATTTTTATGACCAATGTTAATTTTATTGTATTTAAGGTATTCATTCAAATTCAACATAACTGTTCAGTGAACAATGTTCATATTAAATAATTTAAATTTTTGCAGAATTACTCGGTAAAAAACTTCAACATTTTAATTATAAAATTTTTAAACACAAAGCATAAAATATATAATTAAATATTAAATGTACGTCTTTATGAAGAACGAAGAGAGGCGCGCGGGGCAGTGATACTATATCATAGCTAAGACATTATATAATAATATTATTATACTAATATTATACTGTTATACTTGACACAAAGTAAAAATAAACTGATTGCAAAATTTAACAGTATATAGGAACTTGTTTTTAATTTAATATTGGAAACAGATTTCCTTAAAAAGCTTACAATTCATAAATCGTCTTACTACTTATAAGGCAATACTAAAATAATTATTATTAGTACTATGTTTCCTATTCCTACGCCCTTAAGTGAACTTCACGCTTAATATAATAATATGTTGTCTGCGTTTTACGAACGTACAATATAGTGAAATATTTGTGTTCAGTAAATCCAATTTTGTGTATTAACCGTTTTAACATAAAGTGAACTTAAAGGTAAAACCATTAGGTGTATAATGTTTTTACACGGGTTTTGTACCTGTGTATACGAGATTTTAATTTTTAAGCAAGCTTTAAGAGTTTTTAAATGTATAATATTTTACATTCTGATTATTTGGTTAAAAATTTTAAAATTGTAAACTAATTATGTGAAAACAAATTTTATAATGTTCTAATCTTTAATTATGATAAAAAGTCGATTATCTTCCCTATAATTATGCCATTCAATTATTAATAGGTTACCACATAAAATCGGAACTGCTAAACACAAATTCACCTATGTAGTACACATAGAGTACTTTAATGTGAAGGCTTATATAATATATAATATAGCTGATACGGCGATAATCGTGGGACGTGTATAGATATTGCTCACATAGCTTGTAAAAACTATGAACAAACCGAGTAACATCCATTTGAATTGAACGCAGCTAAATCGCTTTGTATATTTTATTAATAAACCAGTATCACACTCACGTAGGTACACCACATCAATTGCGTTTTGTCCTGTCGCACCATCAACCTATTGATTTTAGATTGCGATGAATACACTTTAAGTTTAAGAATATTTTTAAAATGCGAACGCGATACTCTAATATATATATATATATTTTGTACGTGACTTCAAACTTTCAAACTTTACGAAACATTGTAAAATATACACATGTTCAAACAAATCGCGGTGATTCGATAACGTAAATATAATTCAGTTTTGGAACAGTTTTCTGTAGACCTGTAAAAATATTATGTTGTCGGCAAGTCTTGTACGTGTGACGGCCGACGAGTATTGCGTCCAAATATCAATGCACGTACGCGTCTCCGACGGTGCAAACTAACTTGTCGTACTTACTTTAGATTTACGGTACATATCGACAACGTTTATGAATATTAAAAAGAATCGTCTTCAGACAGCTAGTCGCAAGTGATACAATAAAATAGTCTCATATGTGACGGAAATCCGTGATTCCGCGACGGATCTATACCCATTTTCTCGCTTCCGACAACGGTCTAAATATTATATAAATAAATATTTTTATATCTGTCCGTCAAACGGGAAAGCCATAAAATAGTACTCGCGCAGTTTCAAAGTCTATAAACGTTATTCTGTCTTATACATAATAGGTAATATGCATTTTGATTGTGCTCGGAACGATTGCGCAATATATAGCGATTGCGTTTTGAGAGCTCGCACGTTTTCACGATACGTCGAGCGAATGATTTGCAAAATCAAAAGTAAAATATAAAAAATAACAATAATAATAATAAATGTATATTTAATTGATTGAAATTAGCGTTATGTGCTCACGCATATACGCGCACATGCGCCCGTACGCACGTAAATTGGTACAGTTGGATTCGTCATAATATAGTTTAATGTACACGTATACACACACACACACATATATATATATATAGGATTATATAGGATGTGGGTCACGTTTGCGGGGCAATAAAAAAATAATTTTCGAACAGAATTTTTTGCGCACGATTGAATCCGATATACTTTTTATTTCATTTTATTGTCTTTTTTTTCTCTCTGCCTTCTCTCATTTTCTCTGATGATGATGTATTTGAGTGCAATATGAATTCTCCTACTAAATAATATATAATTATGAATAAAATGTAATGAACACGTATATATATAATATAATATAAAATATATTGGGTTCATACAATATTTATACGAGTACACTAAGAAACCCCACGACTATTATATAAAATATAATATAATTATAATTATATAATTTATCATACTTATAAGGTGCGATCTCTGGTTCGTAATATGCAGGACGGCCAGGCCACTCATATATATTTTATATATAATATGTGATATAGTGATATACAATAACATATATTATTACATAGTGGTTATCTTGGTAATTTTTATCCATATACTGTTATATAGATGAAAACTAATGTATCAGTCACCTACGATGATAATAAATCATCTTTAAAGTATTGTATAATGTATACAATATATATTATATATATGTATATATAAATTTATTTTTCTTTACCATTTCGGAGTCATACTTAATATGTAAATTTTTACCTAGAAAATGTACTGAATTGAATATTATTTTTTTTCAAAATTACGAGTATCATAAGAGTAGTAGCTATTATCGCAAGCGGAGATAATGGATATCATTGTTTTTATCTAGCAATTTTGGACACCTAAATATAACATTATAGCCACAATAGAAGAAAACGTATTTCGTAGGTTTCTATTTCTTCCACACTATAATCAATACCTTTAAAAGATATAAATATTTAAAATTATTATTTAGTACATTAAATAAATTTGATTATAATATTAAAATTAAAATACATTTTAAAAAGATTTATTTTAAATATAATATATTATAGTAAGTAAATATAATATAATATTATATTATAATAAGTATATTTCACAGTATGAAATAGGTATATAAATTTATATATTAAACAATGTTATAATGATTTTCTTTAATGAGCAAAAATCAATCGTAAACCATGACGTAACGAATTTTTATTTACCATAAATATGAATCATTTTATAGCTTATTAAACCATCACATTTTAACGGTCTCTTGAAGCTCAACGACTGTAGGTATACATTAATATTTTAATTGGATAATATTTCTCTATTCCTTGAATTTCAGCTTCATACTTTTATATTAATACACTACGAATTACGATCTCCGTGACTATACACTTGAAGCAATATATATTGTGCACATTTATGAACGGATCGTCTTAAGTGCATATTATAGTATTTATATATCCAATCAGCTTTATCAGTTCGAAAGTAATCCAACCAAATCACATTATATAGGTACATTTAATTATTTACACGGAAAAATCTTTAAAAAAATAGTTTTAACACGTTCAAGTGGATTTTGAAAACTTCTTGAAACATTTTATGCACGTTTTAACCGGAGATCCCGAATTCTGTGAAAGTTTAGTACGAGGAATTTTCAAGTATTCGGTAATCCTATAATATATAAGTTGTAGTAATCTGTCTACAGACTCGACGGATCTGACGGTACCCACACTGGTCCTTTGGCCTTTATTCGCACTTAATATTCGTGTCGGTCGTCACCGCAAAGTAGAATAAAAGCCATTTTTTTTTGCCGTTATCTGGCTGGCTATTATTTTGATCACTTCTTAAAACAGAACAGGAGCAGATGCGATAATCTTATTAAATATAAAAGATAAGCAACACATGATATTTATCATAATATAAATAATACGTCACATAGTATACTGATCGATATGCGATTCATGCGAACAACAAGTGCATATTATAATAATACAATGCATTAGCTTTGTATAACAGTATTTAAGCACTTTAAACCGTTTTTTTTTTAGTTTCAGAGAAGACGCATCAGGGCCGGGCGCGAGACACCGACGATAATATCTTATCGCCATATAATAATTAATAATATCATAATAAATTATTATCACGACCGTTTTAGTTTTTCCAACAAGCATCTGCATTTTTCCGCGAGCGTGCGTGCACATATTATATCTACGTGTTATCATGACGTATCAAAGCATTGCGCTTTCGTTCCGATGACCGGATCCGTGCCAAATACATAACGTCCGCCCGGGCAGGTCGATTGCTCGTACTGTCAGATGATAATAATAATGACATAATAACAAACGCATGTTAATAAAAGACGACCTATATAAAAGAAGAGTTGACGACTTGACGTATAATGACCGTAATAATAATTATTGCTGCGTATTGTTTTGTCACTCAACCGAAAGGGCACTCTCCGATAATGGAACCCTTGTCACCCGTTCAACTATTCGTATGTGTATATACATTATATGGGGACCGAACGTAAAAGCTATACACATTATAATAATAATATGTAGTTAGTATATATAGCCACTATATGTGTATCTTTGTGTGCGTGTGCGTATCGGCATTTTTTTGTACTCGCCAACAACGTGACAAAATTAATTAAAAACAATAACTAGGCCACAGTTCGATTTATTAGTCGTGTATATAATTGTACGAACGTTTCGTAGAAATAATTACTGTGCGCGTTTAAATCGAAAGAAATTTTAAAAAATACCACTCATACGCGTATTTGTATCGCATTCAATTATGTTTTTTTTTTTATGTATAGGTACGCTGCACCATATAAATTAATTTATATATTTTATAATTACAATTATTTTCATTTTCCGTTTCGGGTCAGTACTACGTGCTGCGTTGCTACCGTGCAATAACAATCCCACCGCGTTACTCCAGTAGATATGTATAACTATATTTTATATAAACAAGTGAAATAAGTGTTCAGAAAAAAAATTAAACATTTTGATGATAAAATTAAATAACTATTGCCCGTTAGTATATTATAAAAATGTCTCACCTATAATGATTGTTTGTAAAAACTGATTTTTCCCGATTTCCAGTATAGATGTACGTCCATAAGACGAGTGACTTTTTTTTATATATATTTTTATGATATTAGGGAGTTTTAAACACTATAGGTAAGTTCACTTGATATCATCGCTGTATATTATATACACATGTAGTAGTATATGTGTGTACTAATATTATCTTACATTATTAACATTTTTATTTTAAATTTACGATGGTTTTCAATCATACCTACATTCAAGTAGATACCTACTACCTATATTGAATTATATATGATTTATATAATTTCACGAGTAAATTGACTACGCCTTCTTTTCCGATATACTCAATATTGACATCTCAAATGTATACTAATGTAGAATGATAAGACGTTTTTGAATACATTTATGAACAGAACTCACTCTATTAACTCACTTCGTTTTCCATTTACGCCTATCCTTAATAATCTTCTCATCTGCGGCGATTACAACTAGTTCACCTCCCTAATGCCGTGTCTACAAAATAACTTATTCTTATGGGGCGTAAACATAAAATTATTTTCGGTCGTGATCAATAAAATAAAAATGATAATTAATTAGATGATTGGTATGTATTGCTTTGAAAAAATAACAAATTTGTACGGAGCTTTACATTAAAATATTCTCATAAAATATGGATAAAAAAAATGATTTTTTTCAGCTGAGTGGCTTATACTTGCGTAACTACCTACACTATGACCGTTGATCATATTATGTATGATATCAAAAAATAATATCTAATTGATGCAAAGTACAAATTATATTATCAGATTGTACGGCCGTTCTAATGATCGCCAATTAGTAATAATATTTCTTTTGATAATTATATTCATACGTATTATATACTTTCCTAACGTCCTAACGTCAATGTTAACTCCTCACGGCAGTGAAGATTGATATTTTTAATTAAATCCACAGTTAGTTGAATATCATCATTAATTTAATCATTGTAATACGTGAAACATACCGAGACGCTGTGGATCCAAATTCGATGATTCATCTGCATAATCCACGGCTACTACCTGATTATTATTCGACGTCGGCAAGCCCTGATCTTTCCCATACCATCCAGTATTGGTTTTTTTTATTTACCGAACGAACTGAACGTATCGTCTTGTTAAATATTTACGATTAGTTTGAATTATCATAGTAACAATATCATGTCCATTGTGGTACCTACTATACCTGCCTATTATTATAGGCATGGGCAGAGGTACATAGGCACACGCCGAGACAAAAACATTTTTCACTGGCGGCGTAATAATTATATTCCAAAACAGCTATTATAGGACACCACGCACACAATATAAATTACACGAATAGATTACACGGGAAATGTTCAGAAGGCTTAATAGGTAAATTAGTTTCAGCTTTGATAGATACATTTATTAATACGCGTAGTGGTTGAATATATGACGTTAAGAACGTTTTCGAAAACCGTAAATCAAACGTTGTAACACATTGGATTTAGATTAATTAATATCCATGATCAGGATAATAATATTATATATTATTTCACGAAGTCCACAGCGAAGCGAACGATATCAATTTTATTATTCCTTAGGTGGTTCTTAAAAATATTTTAATGAATGTAAAATAAACACGTGTTCAACTTTGAGAAATATATATTAATATTTATTAACCGTACAGGACGCGAATAACGTGTATACAAATAATATGCTTTGCGCATATTTTATAAAATATGTATTAAAGTAATAATAATTGTACGGCCATATACTTATTTGCGAGATGTATTACCTACATGAAATATTATATGGTATTCAATCATGAAAATTTACCGTAATGCACACTCGACTTAAGATATGTCGTGTAATTTTCGTTTGATATTAAAATCAATGTTCCCATATATAATTATAAATATACATTATAATGTTATGTAAATATGTTTGTGCGAGTATATTATTATTATTATTTGTAAATGTGTAAAATAATAATATTAATAATATGCGATTCATAAAATAAGACGTTTCATCCATTGAGATAACTACGAGCGCTAATAAAAACGTTGTACACATTTTATCGTGCGCACACACGCAATATACCGTTGTTTGTCTATACCACTTTCCTACAATAACTATAATATTAAGACGTATTCGTCAAATCCGTTTTCGTTGCATAGTTTAGTACGGATTAAATGACGGCCAATCGTATTTTACCGAATATAATAACACGTGATACGTATTATAATAAATATACGTGTATCGTGTACAAATGGTCATGTGGTGGTATTATATACGTTTTAATCGTTAAAACAGCTTAAAACGATCCGCAGTGAAAAAAACTAAATAAAATTAAATATAATACGCAATATTTTATTGTAGCCGAATTCGCCGTCATTAATGATTCTGCAGTACCTACCACGTATCCGTGCAGTGTCGTGCTATATAATTACGCGTGTGTCGCAATAAGTTATATCGAAATATATTATATAGGACGCCACATTTTTTCGATTGAATTAATTATATTATAGTTTGTAAATAGTTTAGACTGTTCATTTTTTTTTTCAAAGTCGTACATGGCTCGTTAGACCGAGACGACTCATCTGCAGCGGGCACGATAACGTCCTCTTAAAAAATAATGTAAAACCTATGCACATCGCGCGATTACGATTTTTTTGGAGTTCACGTTCGGAAAAGTGTGCGGGGAAATGCGTAAAAGTATTTTTGCTCATTATGTATTATTATTTAGCGATATTTTTGCATATAGTTATCGTGTACTGCGACTAGGCCGAACTGCACGGTGCAGTGGAATATAATAGGTATTATAATGTGGTTTAATAATATAATGCACGATCGGATAACGCGTCCCGGTGCCGTCCGCACATTTAACATTTAACCATAATTCAGTGCGCGTTGCATACCTGAGCGATAGTATAATATGTTGCAGCGCGACGTATAAATGTATAAAATATGATCGACGAGATTTAACGATCGACTAACACGCTGCATTCTCGCTATAATATAATATTGCGCGCACGAACGACATGACCAACGACATACATTCATATTGTTTTTTGTATTTATTTATATTTATTTTGTCTTCACACACTGCAGTTACCGAAGTAATCATTATAATAATATCGGAATAATTGATAACGGCCACTCGTCTGTCTACGGGTATATACTTGGTTTGCGAAGCTTATCAAAATGTCTCTTTGAGTTTTAAAAGTATAACCGTACAATTATATACCTACGCCACGAGCCCATAAAATATATGTAATATCACATATACACACTATACGTTTTTATTTTGTCACAAGTGCGGATCCATCTCGTGGTTTCCCGTCATATCATAGATCTCTCTATATCTCGGCGTATGCAGCAGAACGTTCGCATCGCCCGCAACCCGCAAAACGGTACATTTCGTCCTTGAAAATTCCGCGATGTCGCTTTTTCCCTGCACAGTGTTGTATAACATATTATATATACGCGTAAATAACCTCATTATTATTCACGCGTCTGCAACGGCGCGTGTGTATAATATCGTCGTGCATCGGCCCACGTTGCACCCCCTCACCTCACACCGCCGGTCGTTTCGTATTTCGACTCTATAAGCACCTATATACATATATATATATATAGGCTATCTATTAAGCATTTAGCTGCGACGAAAGCCTCGAGTATCGTAGTTTATTCGCGTATATATTATTATATATATATACACCGCAGGCCGCGCGCACACAACATTGTACGGGACATAGTATTATTGCAATAATAATAATATAATGTGTACCTATTAGACATCGTCCAAACATTATTGCCGGCTCGTACGTCGTATCCAACACGCTGGTCACACGAGTTATTGTAAATTTCAGTGTGGTGTGCGCGCGTATCCACCTCCACGGGTTGGTCGCTAAATTTGCATAAAATTGTAATACGTACGGATTACGCGCCGTATTATCCGACTTCCTCTCGCCTCCGCGCACCGTCGCCGTCGCCATAATATTATATTATACTACCTGTATGCCTCTACTCCGTCGACCCCGAAATCGTGTACTCAATAATAATAATAATCCGATACAGTCGGTGGGTCGTGACAACGCGAACTCGAGTTTTAAATATGATATATATCGCGCGGGCGACGACCGCCGCGCCGCCGCGTGCGTTACGAAATATTATATTGCCGTGTGGATCGCTCGTATATTCAATATAATAATATACACTGTAGTGATATAGACGGTCGGACAAAATACTATGTTGTTCTCCCTCCCGAAATTGCGTTCTGGAGCACCAACAAAACATGTGTAATTTGTCGAGTGGGTATATAATATTACACCCCCATTTTTCCTTTAATGAAGAAATTATTCAAAGTCTAACGTTTTGAATTTTTAAAATACACTTACACGTAACCCCATATTCAAATACTAAGATGTTTCTAGCCAATTAAGGAGTGTATCCGTACACAAAATCCTTTTTTTATTTTTTAACAAATATAGAAACCCTTTTCATTATAAATTCCTAAGCGGATTATTTTTTTTAGTAATTTATGTACATCAAACTTCGAATGAGTAATTTCTGAATATTGTCAAACTTTATGTACTTACTAAGGATAATAATTAGGTATAGTCTACGATATAATACGTTTAAACTTAAAGATAAGGAAGTTATAATGATTTTGAGATTATAGCAATTAATATTAATATACTTATTAGCATTTTATAATTGTGAAGATTGATGAAGTATATTGGTGTAGACTAAAATATTACATATATTTTGTATTTTATGTAAAACCTGTTATTAAGGACTCTCATCTTTAATATATAAAGTTTAATAACTCAAAATCTACTTATTCAAATTTTAATTTAGATGCATACAAATTGATACAACTAATTTGAATAACAACTCACACAGTAAAACAGGTTGGTTATAATTTGAAAAAAAATTAGGTATTTTTGGCTTAATACCTACTTAAAAATTCTAAATATAGGAATTTGAGTGTATGCATTGTTTAAAAATAAAAATTGGTTTTGCATGTTTGTTGAACACCTTGTATAATATACTATTTTACCACTGGCAGATGCGAAGGTACTATAGACTTATGTTATAACATATTATTATAACTAATTATTGTTATTGTTAATGCGTTATTTATTTATTTTTATTGGCGGTGTATTACGAGTCAAGTTTGCTTTTCAAACTTCACGCGTATCATCGATGTATTTTTTTTTTAATAAGATGTTATCGCCCGGACGACTGACGGCGACGTCTTCGCGACGGCTGTAAAAGGGACAGAGAATTAGGAGCGAAACAATAGTATATACGGCTGGCTTGGCGATGTTTGATTAGCTCGAAATTGTGTACAGTCATTCTCGGATAATTCATTTACGTTGGTTGAATACCAATACGTTTTTACGGTTCAAATGCTGATTATGGTTTATTGTCTGCGAGATAAAAACGATACAAGTATAGGTACCTACTTTCGTTTTAAATATTATAAATTCGAATTATTCCGTAAACAGAATACACGATCACCACCGTCACAAAAACAAATACAATATTGTGGTGTGCAACATTTCTTTCGTGTAATCACAGTTTACTGGCGACGATTACTGGCGAAACTACGTGACAAACTTTTGTTGCATTTTCAATTAAACTTTCTCTTTGCCTATAGCAAAACCGTATATTCACTTAATACCGACTACCAACGATTCGTTATTTTATATTATTATTTTTATAAATAAATACATTTATTATATACATTACAACGAATCCTATACGTAAATGGAAACATTTTTAAAACCTGACATTAAACATGTATGTTTCTTCAATATATTTTTGGGTAAAAAATTATTCGTATCAGATTAATTGTACAATAGGTATATTCAATATAATGAATATATGAATAAATAACTTATGTACTTAACTCAAACACGCATACACGCAGTCATTATCGTGTACAGACGCGCTATAGTCACTACTCTACTGCAGTCGACAACAAACGGTGGCACGATACATCGATTTCTGATTATTTTTCACTCCAGTTTTTTCTATCTCCCCCGCACATAATAGTTTGAGAGTAACATTTCAGCGATCTGTCGTTTATGCGTTTCACAATGGTTAATGGGAAAAATACAATTACGCACTGAACGCGTTTCAATGGCCGTTAACATCACATTTTTCTTCAAGACCTTGGAATGAATGATGACACTGTGTTTGCACGAGAAGGTCTCGATAAGCATCGGTCGACACGCGAAACTGATCTTGTGCACCCTAGATCAAGTATAGACCACACCCGTAAAGTGAGAATTGCCAATGGAATTTAGATTGTCAAGGGCACGACAAATGTATCAACACCGCACCATTTGGTCATTATGTTATAAAATCAGACCTCAATAAATCCTAAAAATAGTAAACATACGTATTATGAAAAATATCATCGATAATAATAATATGCACACTAAACTATTATTATATTATGCAGTTGTGTGTATCAAGGACTAAAACGTTGATGATTTATTCAGTTTTGTTATGTGGTTTTTAGAAACAAAAAACATAAGTTTTAGTTCTGATAAATTAAATACATCTGATTCGGGATTACCGATTTCAGTTTTAAACCATTTCAATTATAATAATTATTCATAAATTACTGTAGAGTAAAGAAAAAGAAAAAAAGAAATAATAAGAAATCAAAGTCACGTTAAAAATAATGTCTTTTGTATTTCTTAAATATCGGTTTGGTTTCTAAAATATTTAAATAAGTGTTCTTTTGCTAAGGTTCCACTCCCCGATAAAGATATTTATTTTTTTAGAATGATACGAATCGGAAACAATAATATCAATTCCGTGTTACAACGTATAAGCAAAATCTATTTTAGCAATGCGTCAGAAAAAAATATAATGTATATAAAATATTTATGTAATATGTTCGCAATTCACTGAAACAATATTATACAAAATATATTGCACCTATTTTTTAAATTTATTATCATAATTATTATAGTCGATCTGATTTATATAATTTCTGAAAGAAATAATTAAAAATAACTCAACTTTTATAGTTTAAACAATTATATTCTAAATTATAAATTGTATATCGTAATAATTATTCATAGTGAAGCGAGAACAGTTTTAAAAAAAAATGTGCATAATTGTTAAATTATTCTGACCAATATTTTTTTTAAATATATATTTCTAGATTAATAAAACTAGAGATTTAATATTTATGCAAACTAATCTATTTCAGCAAGATTATGTACAATATACAATGTTATGTTATAATAATATATTATACACATTAAAATTATTAGCGTGTGTTATAAGAGTATTCATAACTAATGTACCCATAGCTTTATAAAAACATCGTATATTAATACGTATAAAACTACATCAAATTTAATTACAAATATTATATTTAAAATAAAAAACAACCATCGTCATCGAATTTAAAAATAATTCTGTACGTTAGTGTTTATTCTTACGATTCATTTTTCTCAAGTCACTGAAATTATTCTCCAATCGCTTAAAAGTTTATTTTTGCATATGAATTTTCAATTTTCAATTTTTTATAATGTATGATAATATATGTTTGCGACAACAGAATCAAATTTCTCTAATATTTTCTTTCAAGAATTTAAATTGAGTTTTTTTTACATAGTAATACGTTCTATATTTACTTAACGTTTCAATAAATTATATTAGTAGGTACATTATAAGAATATAATAATCGTAGTTAAATCGATGTAATAATTTAGTCAGCAACGTGGTAGCGCACGAGGATGACGGACCAGCGGTCAAGTATTTAAGTTATATATCTTTTAATTAAATCCCGTTCATATTTAAACAACAATTAATATTCTCAAGATGTAGGTATGTACATTATTGATGGTTTGAAAACCATATCCATTTATCTGAACTGGAAAGAGTATAAGCCCGAGATCACGAACAATGTGCACAATTAATCAACAAAGAATTTATTGTATTCGTACGGAATCGGTATTGTTATTTTTCAATATCCGTTTCATTAATCATGACGTATCGATCGGATCTTAGAAAAAAAAAAAAAACACAATGAACCGCAGAATTGAACGGTATTAAGCAGCACGGCGTAATAATAATAATAAAAAAAGTAATGATAAAAAAAAAAAAACGCTCTTGTCGATTTTCCGGTTAATTTTGGACGATCGAACACTGGCAAATGATGACGACACTGCATCAGCCGCTCGCCAAATATAATGTGCGTCCGTCCGGACGAGTTTCGTTTGCCTGCGCAACAAATACGGACGACGGTCATAGATCACAAGACGTGTGCGCACACCGGCGAACTCGTGCGAGACAAAATGATAAACGATCGGCAGGCATTGCAGGCGTCCATTGTATTTTTATAGTTTAAAATAATAATATACATATATAATACGGATCGATCGTATACATTAAAAAATTATAACGAAACGACACTCGGACGGTCCAGCGGACGTCGACGACGACGGTGGACATATATAGGCGCACAATAAATCGTCGGGTCGCGCTTTGAATTATCGTCGAAAATGCAAATTTTCGTCGGCGGTGGCTCGATAATAATAACGAAACCGATCGCACTCCAACACGTCTATATGCATATTATAATAATAACATATTATAATGTAAGACGTGCGCGGACGGCGGCTGCTTCGACGGGTCGCATCGACAACATAAATATTAGCGGATTTTTCGAATACCGCGGGCGCAGGCCATTGTGTGCGATTTAAACGTATTCGCGTCACCGGTTTTTCGGTTTTTGATTTCGATTGTAATTTGGAAACAGCGGCAACGCGGACGGAGTGGGGAAAAACAAAACCCGACGCTTTGAAAAGAATCTGACCCGGGCGGCGGCGGCGGCGGCGGCGGCGATGGCGGTCAGACGGAAGCATAAATCTTTCGGATCCCGCGGCACCGTCGTCGTGGCGAGCGTTTGACGCAGGTGAGAAACGGCACATTTCGCCCTATTGTTTACCGGTTCGCATAAAATTACACGTGCGCGCACACGAGAAATACCGCCGCCGCCGTTTCGCGAGCGGCTATTTTCGTTTTCTTTTGTGCGATTTTCCGTCTTGATTTTTTTTCCCCTCGTCACGATCTCTTACCCTTTTTTTCATACACATTATATATATATATACATATAAATAAAACGTCGCGTACCTATATACATACGGTGTGCACACTCGGTGGCGGTGGAGGTGATAGCTATTATTGTACGCGGGTAGGAGAGCTATATATATATGCCTATAATACGTATGTACCGATAGTCCGCGGGCCGATGATGGCGGACTTGGTGCCGCCGTCGGTGCACCGGATAAGTTATGTCCGCGCATTATCATCGCCGCCAAGGCCCGACCACATAATATTATAATAGTACGCAGAATCGAGTGCGAATATATGCAGTTATAGAGAGGTACCTACACACATACGCATAAACAATAATATATATATATAGGTAGAAGCGATCCGGGACGAAGACGAGCCGCACACACCAGAAGCGGTCCGTCTCGAGAGCTGTCGTCGTACACATATTATAATAATAATAATATGTCGTTATACGCAGACAGTGTGTGTGTGTGGGAGAGAGAGAGACGAAAAAACGAACGCTTTGACAGGAACGGGGAATGATGTAGGAAAAAGATCCGAGAGAATCGCATAATACGTCGTCGGCGGCGGCGGCGAGACAATCGCGTGATGAAAGCGAATATCCGCGCGGCCGGCAATAAAATATTATTACAAGACCTACCGATTAATTAGATTCTTAATGGATCGCACGCGAGAACGGTCGCCGCCTCGATACACACGCGGGCAAAGGTCTTCGCATAATAGTATAATATAATAAAGAAAAAAAATAATGTATAATATAATACCACATTATATAATATTAACCTTATGAGTCTACCTATATTATAGCAGCCCCTTCAGTGTATATAAGATAACTAGTTTTCGCGCGTTGTCCGATCACAAGTCGCATAGCTTAAATACGGCCGACAGGTTAATGAGTTATTATTTTTGGTAGAGAGCAGAAAAACAAAGCTCCGGCGTCTCCGTAGGTACAAGATTCCGCGTGTTTCGAGATGATTGAAATATTTTCGATGATTGCAGTTTCATTCGAAAAACAATTTTATTAAAATGATAAATTGATAACTGTTGGAACATTAATTATTTTGCCAAGTACCTATATGGAGAGTGATTACAATAATTGTTCAAAAATAGTTATAAAAATTCGAATTATAATCAATAACAGCGATTATATCAAATTAATGAAATTATTCTAATATATTTAATACTTTATAGTTGATTTGGATGAATAACATGAATGTACATATTAAAGTTTATTTTATATCTTCTCAAATAACTATTTTAAATCTAGGTCCAATTTGTATCACTGAAATTAGAAATTAAACATAAGCGCTCATAGTTTAATTCACAAACAACATGCTTTACATATTTATATAATATATGTTAATATATTGTGTTAAGATTAAATTATCAAAATGGTTGAAATTACGTCTTAATATAATTTATTATAACTGCGAAAATTTTTTAAATTATTAATTACAACTGATATGTGATATAATATAAAATATGATAGGTATAGTTAAACATAATAAATAAGCCTGTATAGGGTTATATTAAAATATACTCTGACGGGTACTTTATTAAATTTTTCAGATGGTAAATTAAAATGTTAAAACTACTCCTCGTATAACAACTAAAACTAATAATTTAAAATAATTCAATTTAAATGACGTAAAACTATTATGTTTTTTAAAAATTATGTAACAATAAAATGTAATAAATATGTTTTTAATTTACATATAATTTTTATTAACAACAAATATTTTAAATTTAATTTGAATCGACGACTTATCAAATTATTTTTTAAGGAAAAAAATACTTATTAAGAATTTCTGTACTTAATCCTCTTTCCATGCTATATTATAATGATTTGGTAAAATTCCAAAAATTACAACTCAAAGATTTCTATACAAGTTTAACGTTCAACTGTACAACCGTTAATTAAGGAAATGCATCCAAACGTCCTGCTTTGATGTCTCTGCAGGGCTGTTGTGTAGCACTTCGCCAAAAGGATTACACCATTCCGGTACCTATTTCCGATTTACCGGTAATAATATCTACGTAACACCTCGTATAATTAACTAAACGACGCGCATCTCGTAGACCCAGTACCCGTTATAACATGCCTACACATTATACATTTATACATATAATATGTACATTTAAAACGTAGAATTCGCCGTCCGATCCTGAACGAAGTCGAGTTCATATTAAACTAAAATCATGACTAATGGTTTTTCTTTAGCCCAAGATTTTCGTTTTTACACTACACATATATATCGTATACCGTGTATATTACTATATTGTAAACAAGCGATAATATTATATACGTGAAATATTATTATTTATGGTTTTCCCGATGGTCTCCGGAAGCGCAGACAGGAATTCCTGGACGTTGCACACGAACAGTGGCACATATATATATATATATATTGTGTCCATTAGCACCGGTGATAACCGTACACGGTGACGGGTGGGAGATACTTTTAATGGTTCTTCATTTCCCCTTTTCGTTTAATTTCCCCAATACATTGGCGGTGGGGTGACGTAAAACGAGTCGCGTGCCAGTCAGCGGATGGATGAGGATGGGTAAGGGACGGATGACTCCATGGCTCTTCTCAACTCATATTATTATACTATATTATTTTTTTTATAAATTCACCAGTCATGGACCAAACTGTATAGACCTGAGATTTTCCTTTTCTTTTCGATATTATAATCTATTACGGACCGTCGATCATCAAAAACCGCCGTTTACGCATATTATAATATAGTGTCCGCATTAAGTCAACCAACGATGGATTAAACAAGCTGCATTTCGTATGTTTGTATTTTAAAAACACGGTATCGGACTAAAGTTGTGAAAAAATTACTGCAACGATGCGCTGCTATTATAATACGCACCGACGACGTAACCTGCTAACGTGTTGAAACGTTTTCGAAAGTAGGCACAGCGTTGAAAAATAACAACGCGTATATTATTTACATGAATTTAGTGTAAAATATTTCAATAGCTCTTATATTGTATGAGAGAATAGCTAAAAAGAAAAACGTGTCTGTACTCATATCACTGTTTTAGATATAAAAATATTTAATATATTACCGGACGAGTATGTAAATTTTCAATCACCAATCGATAAAAAATAAAACGGTTTTATTTTTTTATCGTACGTGTGGCGTTCAAATTAATAATATTTCAAAAGTATTATACAGTAAATAGCAGTTACCAACATATATCTAAATAATTTGTTTACTAAACACGCAGTAGAACAAATATGTCTCGTGAAATACATGACTCTTATTTTGTTAAAACATAAAATCTAAATCAAACCTGAAATATAATATTACGTTATATAAACGTATAATATTGTATAAAATTTGAATAAAAAAATAATAATAAATGAAATCGCATGTGTTACGGCAGACGTAGCTTATACTTTATTCAAAATAATTTCTTTAATACACTTTTCATCTGAGTCCGTAATGTAACATAATAAATATATTATACAGTAGCATACAATATATATATATATATGTGTGTGTAAAATGTATTAATGTGTATGAAACGCGTAACGACATATTTTCAAATTCTCCAAATGATTAAAAAATACAATATACTGAATGCATTCATTTAAATATTATTTAAAATAGTATACAGGACAATTCACCGTGCATGTTCATCCCCTGTTTTCCATTTAATGATGAATTCAATTAAATTATGGTTTTAAGATTTTTCAAGTATACTAATATCGTATTTTTTTTAAGTAATTAAATTCTAATTGTGTGTCAAATACAACGGTGGCATTATTATAACTTCTTTCTTTTAAAGTAAGCATTGGATCTTTTATTTACTGTAAATTGCAGTTAATTTGGGTGTGAAACCATAATTTAGGATTATTGTTGTTAGTATGAAAACTAACTAATTGATAACTCGGAAAACAATCATTCAAACTTGCAGGATTGAGACAAAAAAATTTAAAAAAAAAATCATCTGCTTAAGATGCTAAACAATATTCTCGGTTAAAAGGGGTGGTTCTTCTTTCACCAAAAAATAATATTATATTACGACAGCTAAGACAGTCTTTAAATGGTATGAAAAACTTTTTGTATTAGAAAATAATATGGCTTTACACAACAAATTTGATTAAATACTTTTATAAAAGAAAAAAATGAGGGTAAGCTGTTTATTAAATCACCCCATGTATATGTACAACTAGATGGATTTTATTTTTAGAAAATTTTTAACATAAAAAATAATTTTACGCTTGTTACTTATTTATTATATTCATATTACGTTGCTGTATTATAGGTATACACAAAGCTTTAATGCTTTAAGTATATCGATCACATAGTTAGAATTCTATATGATATAATATGTTATTATTCCTCAAGATATTTGAACATGATGTATTTTTTTATTTTAACATGTAATTATTTCTCTAAAACAGAATTATAGTATTGTTAATAATTAAACACTGGAAACGGCCATTGCGGTCTGTGCATGCGCTTGAAACAAGTGGCGGCCTCTCCTAAATAATATTTCACTCGGATTGCTTATTTAATCAATAATTTAAGTACCGATAGATAATAAAATGGTAGTAATATATAAATATTAATTATTATTTAGTGTGATTTTTTTTCATAACGCAACATAACACGACGTGGGTGAACTAGATCTGGATCATTCAAGCGTTTAATATTCACCTCGCGACAATCATGTAGGTATTCATAAAATTGGTTCACGTATTAAATTAAAACAACGCCAAAATAATAACACCATCTTTTGACGGGTGATGAAAGTTATGACCGGATACATCTGGAGGCGACAACATAGGAAACGTAGGAAAATATATATGTATATAATAATAAACTAGGTACCAAAAAATATTAAAAACCAATATATATTACAATATGGCGTTCATCGTTCAATGCCTATATCACGCAATTATTTAAAAAAAAAAAGTTATATAATTACTTTTTTAATTATATTATTATTATTATTATTATAATTTTGTATTTCATAGTGTCATAAGTAAAGTATAGGTTTAAATGTATAATGCTGTAGTCATGAATGATTCGTAAAGATAATGATGGCTAAGTAATACGTATAAGTTAAAATTTAAAATATGGTCTTGATAATTTTATTATCATTACTTTTTTACTGATGAAAGAATTAAGTATTAATTTTGGGTACGTGTGAATAAATTATAAATAGTTTAACACTTGACGTTGATTTATGTGGAGTATGAAAACCGTTAAAAAATTAAACCTTTGAAAAACTTAAATTGTAATTTGCTAGAAAATGTTTAGCTATGGCAGAAAAAAATATATATTTTAATTTGAATATAATATCGTTTTATGATCCTAACAGGTTAATTTCAAATCGTTCTATATATTTTTTTTACACCTATATTAGGTATGAATATTATATTGTATATCTACCTATGGTGTTTTGTGGTTATGATACAAACTAGTTTAACCAATAAATTCAAATGTAACTGATTATTATTATATTTTATTGTTAGTCCAAACATAACTTAAATCATTATAATTTGTTTGCCAATGTAGAATTTTAGAGGTTTCTGTTAGTTAGTTATTTTATTTTAACAAAAAATAATAATAACCCAGCTCAAAGTACGTTCTTTTTTTTGTAATAAATCTTGCATTTATATACCTATTATTATTATTACTATAAGCTAAAAATATTTAAATACGATTCGGTCATGAGTTCATGATGACGGAGTTACTTAATCCATGGCAAATCCCTATATATATAGTTTCATTACTACGTTATATTATTGAATATTATTTATTGCTGACAGCACGTTTTACGTGTAAATCGTGTTAAATCGAATACGCGCGGTTTTGCAATATGATGTAAAATGCAACTCAAGATATGCGTAACATCACGTGTGTCCATATCGGTATCGATGAGAGCCGTGAGGTCATAGAATCGTTCATATGCGGTTAGCAGTTGAACATTTACGATGGTAATAATAATTATTATTATTACACAAACTTTGAAAATAATCGTAAACAATCATGGTCCCGTCGATCATTTAGAAAATATTCCTTTACGAACACTTTTAAGTTGATTGTATATACGTATATTTGTTTAAATAATTATACTCAAGAGCTAAATGCAATTGCGTGTACTGGGTGATTTTTTTTCAGCAGTAAACACTTACTAACTCAAAAATTATTGATGTTTTTGAAAATCATTTGAATTCTTGTAATTGGGCACAACGTCTGTAAATAAATAAATAAATAAATAAAATGCATTACAAAATATTAAATTAAATGTATTACCTACTATTTTCTTTATGGCTTTAATTTGTATGTTTTAATTTTTTTGAATGACAACATGTATATTTAATTTTATATTCCAAAGAAGAATATTTTTCTGAGAATTTCGTTTTAGAAAAGTCAAAATTTGAAACGAAGAGCTTATTAGTTATTACTCATTAGTTTATTTTATGCTTGGATAAGCGCACAGAGTCCTTTGGCATTGGGGTATACTGCGAAATATTTAATACTCGAAATACCTACTTATAAATAATTAATTACTCGTTTAGGATTTAATTTATATGCATCAAAATTCTTAGAAAAATGTTTTGCATTCGAAAATAAGATAAAAACTCTATGAATATTCAAAAACTAACCAACATAAAATAATAACGATAAAAATGGTTGAACATATTTATTTAATAACATATTGTTATTTTTTAATAAATTTAAATTATGTGAATACAAATAATTTTAAAAATATAAATATTTGAATCTTTTGACATAGCGAATGTTGAAAAAATAATCCCTACACATATATAGATTTTTTTGTTTCATTATCACAATATTATTTCCAATGAGAAGCAATAACGAAAAACATAATGGATTGTAAAAATAACTATTTAAGATTCAAGTATTTTTTTAAATTCAGATTTCAAAAAAAATTTATAGAATCTCTATCCACTACTATATATTATTGTTTTCAAAGAAACCGTTTTCTTGGAATTCAGCTAATGATATTGAAAAGGTATTCCAAAACCGAATTGGTATTCATGAAGCGAGTTTATATATTTTATATCAATATACACTATACAGGCTGCGGTACTATAAACGAAGACGTCGAATAGATTTAGGGCGAGTATCATAAGTGATTCACTGATGATGTTTGGGAATAAAAATACTCCCACAAAATGGTGATGTCGTGTAAGAGTTTTCTTAATTTACCTTTTATTATTATTATTCTCTTGAACGTGAACCAAATACATTATATAATTCTTTGGGTCATTAGGCAAATAAGCGTAAAATACAGTAAATAGTAAAACCGTTTGATCAATCCTACCACTCTGTACAATTTTCAATCGAGGTCAGTATTACTATTATAGTTCGTCAAAATATCAAAGTGCCGTGTCATTTATACATAATTTATTATATATATATAACATCATTCAAAATTATATATAGATTATACATACCGTTTAACCACAACTATGAACTTATTTATGTCTTATAGAATATTTAAGTTGAATTAAAAAACTTATTTTATACGCTCTCTTCGCAAATTTGTATTCAGTTGTATAAAATATTTATTTTTGTTTGAATTAATTGATATTCAATTAGTTACATAAACCATTAGAGAATTATTTTTTTTTTTTTTGTTTATACAAATGAATGTTATCACAACACCGAAGCATATTATAAAAAAATAACTATCGTATGGTACTGTAATATGAAATTCTACGTTTGGTTTAAAAAAAAATTAAATGTTTTCAAATGAACAACAAACTATATTTAAAATAATTCAAAGCTATTAATATTCAAAATAAAATAATTTTTTTTTTGTTTGTTCACACATCGGAATCGCTAATTCTGAACCCGATGGACAAAAACATAAAATATTTCCATCCAATACTATTTTTAGTATTTTCGACATTTGAATTCAAATAAAATTCCTTGGGCGATAATATTATTGTACTAATATTGCATTAATCGACCAGTGTTACGGAAAACAATGAAGATTCTCGAAACAGACATTAACGATATTAGCACTAAAATCAAGACGAAACACAATACGCGCGATACAACAATACAAACAGGCAGACATTGTATATACCTATGTATATATTTATATTTATATAATATATATTATATATGACACGGTGATTTACGAAATGTAATCGCATTTGTCTTGCTTGAATAAATTCTTCTGTGCAGGACAATGCTAAAAGTTGGCTGTTTTTCATTCTTAAACTGCCGTGTTGCGATATAATGTGATCCGAACGAAAAAATAATAACTGGCCACCACTGTGCTGTGCTTGTATGCGTGTACGTGTACGTGTGTAAAGACATATGAACGGTTTACACGGGACTTAACAACAAAATTCAACAACGCGTGTGTTTGAAATTCAAAATTTCGCCGCCAGACGAACGGTTATGAGTCATCCAATTACGTTTTCCAATTACACATCGATTTGAAAGCCTTCAACTCGCCACTAATTTATAGTGTTCATACCGCGATTGAACGAGATACTTATTGTGGTGGTAATATCGCCGCCACTGTATAGTGTAGTGGTAAATTGAGTTTGCACCGAGATAAAAACCAATTTTCTCGAAGTCAGCTGACGCGAAACGATTATTATATATCGTGAAACGGGCTTGTATATTATTGTCTTCCGAGAATCACAGCATCGTTCCGAAACCGATCTTGACCAGATGATTCGATAGGTACACACGTACATACCTATAATACGTATGTTATTATTTGTATTGTTTCTTAGATAGTACGCGATTGATGGTTATTATTTACGACGTTTGTAACGTCAAAGACATCTGCGGGCATCACGAGTCGTGTTTATAAACGTATATAATACATAATGTGATATTATACACGCATTCACTATATAATATATATAATATAATATCGATCTATATATTGAATTCGTATATTTAAAACTTCACGAACGGCGACCGCAATACGTCTCGTAAACACGTCTTTAGGCCAAGGTAGTATAATAATATTATATTACACTAGTAAATCATCATCATCATCATCTACAATAATATATAATATTATTATTAATACACAGTCGTCATAAATATTTACTTGACACGACGTGTAGGACGTTTTCCCAGGGTATATGTATATTATCCGGCTTTCTATGATAATATAACTCGATATAGTAACCTACACTTCGAGTTATATATTATTATATATAATATAATATTATTTCTTTCGATTTTTATAGAATTACATATGCGTGCTGCGTGCATATAGGATGTATCGGTAGGATTTCACAATCATTGTTCATTTAGATTGTTATTTAAACTGTCAAATCCTTCAGATATACCATGTAAACATAGAACCTAATTGAAATCCGTTGTACATACTTTCGCAATCTTATGTTGGTCTCATTAAAACTTCAGCGTTACATAACGTTAACATTTGAATTGAAATACAATCAAACTGCAATCAGACGGGCTGCTGGGTACATCTATATAACATACGCGTGTTCCGTTCGTTCGACCCCCGACTGCGGGTCATTACAGTAGCTCTAAACTTTTCGTACCGACGCGGGCAGATTAATAATCCAGTTACACATGCATTATGTTACACACGCGTAATCATAATAATATTCGCATTTCGGCCCGTTCGCATACCGTGAAAGATTTTACAAACATACACTTGCAATGTCATAAGTCTGGGAGACCGGGATTGTAGTGCCGGCAGTAGTGCATACTCGTGATATATAGCATCGTATGAATATGATATTATATTGTAATACGTTTGGTTATTACATTTCCCAGTGTTTTATGAGCTTTCCGGCAATAATGCATCTTCGTTAGAATTTTCGAACCACAATATCGCCACCATATTTTTATTATGATTACTGTTATTAATTTAATGTCGCCATGAGATATACGAGCGCGTATGCCGCACATGCACGAATGCGGCTATACAAATATACGCATATCATATTATAATATTATATAATAGGTACGCGTACATCATTTATGTTTTTTTTTTACGCGTAAATGCTATAATTTAACGATTAAATGTGACAAGTAACTTTATTTAGAGAGTTTTGAGCATTATAAACTGTTATATTATATTTATTTTTACAGTAAATTATAAAAACTAAGTAGATATAACCGAAATTATAACATAATATATCAATACAAACATGGAAACCATGTTCATTTCAATTATTTTGCGCCATAGAAAGGGATTTTGTTATCGTTTTAAACATTTCCGTAGTTTATTTTATTTATATACAGTCGGCTAAATATTTGTAAGGGGAGGAGTTCTAGAAAAATATTATCGACTTTCAATTTTTTTAAGGTTACCTTATCTTGTGTACATCAAATAAATATAGATTTATATATATAGGACATAATATTCTATAATATGTAAATGTGTTAGGTTATAACTAATCGTCGAGTACGTCGTCGTCATGTCGTTTTATTACTCGATTCAATTTTTCTAAATAGTACAAGTAGATACTATAAACGATTTTTATATTGATTTGCTTTAGTTATAGGCTGATAGCAGCACTGGTTAAGTCAAATCACACGATTTGGCTTTATCCTAAAATTATCGCTATTCGGATATCAAAATAACGCAAATAAGATTTCACAGTGTAATTTATTTATCTTATTTTTGTACTCAAGGCCTACATTTAATTGTATTTTTAAAGTAAACGTACGGGTTTGTATAACTTTTGTAATTTATAACGATACCACTTATATACCTTGTTTATTCGTTTTTACTCGATTTATATTGACATACATTTCTCAGTTGAAGTTTCTCTCGTTTTATTGCATCAGATTTAATGTTTATCATGATAACTTTACCATAAAATTTTACTAAGTAACATAATTATTATAAGAGATAATCGTGCCATTACTTTGATTATAAAGTACACAAGTTACACTGCAAATACAGGTGTAAAGTGATGAACATTTATTACCTGTGATCAGTTTGTATAAAAAAAATTATTCTTTGAATAATACAGCTTACTGTATGTCCGCTGTTGAGAGTGAATTATTTTCAAGAGAGGTCCAAAAACAGAAATTTTCCTCTAAAACATCGCCACAATAATTGTTTGCATACCAGCTAAGGTCGGTGCTATATGTACTTATTTTCAAATTTTAGTACAGTAAGCAAAGTATATAAATATTTAATATGTATATATTATGCCGTAGCTAAATTCAACGAATTGCGTAGGTTTACTGTAACATCATAACCATATACAGTTTAAGGAGTGTTGGTCGGATATGTAGTCCCAGAATTAACCGGTAATACATATACGTTAGTAGTTACACTGAACGGTCGTCGTAAAAAGATATAGGTTATAATTTCAAAACGTCTTCGACTTCTGAAAATCCGATTGACCCGCGTCGATGGACACATCCAAAACTTATATCATCGCGGCGCGTACATGATTTTTGTAGAGGCTGATCAGAGTAGTACGTATTGTGCATGTGGGTGAGGAGGGGGTTCTCGGCCGCTTCAAGTCACCTCGCTCGGCAACCGCGGCCTATCTCTCGCTCGCAGCGACTTTCGGCGTTCAGTGTTCTCCGCGAAAGTCACATATTGTAGATATCTGCGGCTACGAGCATATATTATAACAATACGGGTATATGGGTTCTAGGTATATTATACATCGTGACGGCGGCTGTCTTGAACGTGTATATAACGCGTACAATCACAAAGGCGTGGCTTCGCAATAAATCAACGGGCAAACAATAATATAACGCGGCGAGTGCACGCGACACCTTTTCGCTCGGCGTCGGCAACGACGAAGACAACAACGACAATAATAATAATAATAGTGATACGGAGGAGCGTGAAAAGAAAACGAAATAGCGTACGAGAATATCGCAGCGGTGGGAGGAGGAGATAAAAAAAAGAGAGTCGTGCGAGCTATCTAACAGCTTATTGACACATCAACGCGCCAACTCGAACTCGCACAACCCAAAGGTTATCTAACGGCTGCTGATGCTGTTGCTGCCGCTGGTGCACCGGCTCGGAGGTGAAGTCTCGGTGATAATGATATATAAACCGCTACCGCCGTTGCGGTACGGAACACCGTACGGCCGCCGCCCGAGTGCCATTGTGACCGGCTATGGCGAGTGTGTGTGTGTGTGTGTGTGTGTGTGCAAGTGCGTATACCGACCATATAATAACTCTTTAGGGCCACGACCGCGAGTTATGCATTTACCCATATATTATTATTATATATATACGCGAGTGCGCATATTGTTTCGTACCGTCGTCCGGGTAAAGGGTGTATGCGCAGCAGAGGTATATGTATATGCAGGTATATAGGTACACATATACGCGCGCCGGATAGCTATTACACGCGGGCCGCGGCCTGCACAGAGAAAACAATGCGCGCACAAGTATCGCAGAGAAGACGACGAGACATTATACATACGCGTTTATCGTATTTTATGACAAAAACGGAGTCACGTTTTTTTTTTTTTTTTTTTGTTTTTTGTTCTTTTCTAATGTAATCGCAATCGAAACAAGCCAATCGTGGGACTCATCCATGACTTACCACCCGCCGCCGCCACAACAGTCGCAGTCCGAGTCACATGCAACAGCAGCAACAGCAGCTCACGGTCTGCCGCAAACAGCGTCGCAATGAACCATAAAATATGCATGATTTTCTACTCTCTCTCTCTCTCTCTCTCTCTCTCTTCATTTTTATTTTTATTTTAATGATTTCTTCTTTTATTCTCGTTTTCGACACACGACCGCCCCCGCCTTCCGCCTCGCCGGCGGGTGCATTATTCTCGTTTTTTTTTTATTTGTTTTTTTCAGTCCTTTTTCATTTCGATCTGATAACGATAAAAATAAAAAATAAAACGGCAAACAAACACCCGCGGTAGAAACGACGACAACTGCGACGACGATGTTTACTGTCTCCTCGCCATTCGATTCGTACACTATACCCGCGGCAGTACAAGAGACGCATACACATGTATTATATAAAGATACTGTAGGTCGACTATGGTATAAAAGTATATTATTACGTGTATATATATATATATATCATGTACGTTTAAGGCCATCGTCGGATGTATCTCCGTGTAACGGCAGGGAGCGCGCAAGCCCAGTGGTGGTCTTTCAATTAAAAGAGAAGAAAAAACCAAATAAATAAAACGCGATCGACCGCGCACGTTGACGGAAACATGTATACTGCTTCCGTCTCGACGACGACTACTTTGCCGTTTCTTTGATATATTAAAATTTAATATATTTTATTATTATAATATCGTCGTATGTAATATATTTTATATGTCCTATTTTGTATGGTTTTGTAGGCAACTGCCGCGTAGGTCGCTGTATAGAGTTTTTCGCCGCACGTCTATAATATTGTTATTTATTATAAATTATATTAATATAATATATGGCGACGGGTACGATGATGTGCGCACGCGATACGTCATATTATCGTAATGCGCCGCCGGATAAAATGTATAATAATAATATACAATGTAAGATAATACAACATGAATTTAGTAATGTTATTATCGCAATGCAGAATTCCGTGTGTGACAATACTATATTATATAGACTATGTAGGCCACGGTTATACTAAAAATAAGTTATGTTCCATAACTCTGGTACTACTAAGCCCATAAACCCACCAGTGTCAATAAAAATATAATTTAAAATGTTTTGATTGTGCTCGTGGTAATCACACTATTTTGATACTTCGTTAGGACGTTTAAACATTGCTTTAAATTAACAGAGGATCTTATTTATTTTTAGTTCGGGATAGAATAGAAATGCTTTATTTCAGGTAGTTAGAAACTGCATGTTATTATTTAAGTATGACAAATCACTCGTACGTATAAGACACGCACGTGATCAATGGGTGTTTTATTGCATATTTAATACTTGCATGTATTTATTTTCATATTATAAAGCGTACGTGATGGCCAAAACAGTTGAGTCGTCGGCATCATGTCGCTACTTTTGATGTAAATCGCCACCGCTTCGTAATAAAAAATAATAATAATAATAATAATAATAAAAATGAATGGAAAACTGTATGCTATACTAATTATCGCTATTTTATACATACTAACGTTTAGTACTGTGCTGCGCTTTTTTTATTTTTATTAGAAAAATCTGTGGGCTCTGTTCAGAGAGGACTATCTCAAAAAAAAAAAAATCTATCCGTATCCACAAAAACACAATCTATTTTTTTTAAACGTGAGTCGTGCTGTAATGTGTCATTACAGTGTTCTGTCGTGATGTTTGTTATTTTTATTTTTTATTTATAATGAATCTAATTTGTTTTATTATTTGAAAAGAATATAAACGCTTATAAAAAATAATATTTGATAAAAAAAATAGTGAATTTTTAAATTTACGCTATGCTATATCGCGGTGTCGCTATTGTACTATACTGCCAAAAATAAGCGGTAGGTGCCCTATATCTACGTGGCTAAAAAATAAAATTATTGAGCTGCTGTAGCTATTATTATTATATCGTCATAGTATTGCAAACCGAACAGCTCATTTAACGTAGCGACACAATATAAGTGACCGATGCGCATATACGTATACGTGCATGATATAGATGTAAATAATAAATTATATAGGTAAATTACGATTTACCATGCATAATAAAATAATATGATATCGGCTACGCAACAACACGTGACTTGTATTATACTTACCGACCGAAACCAATGAGGCCGGTCCTCCGAAATATATATTTTTTAAACGATAACATATACGCCGACGTTATTAATCGCTCTGTACATATTTTTCAGTCGTACTCGTAAGAGTAGCATTTTATTGATATAATCACTGAAAATAATGATAAAAAAAAAAAAAAAACAAAATCCTGCAAAGAAACCGACCACTGCGTAGGTATTTAGTATAACGTTAATTAATTAGAAACCTGTTGTGACTGTTACAAATGGCATTTCTCCCCCTGAACCGAACCGCCTATAGTGCATGAATAATGGCTTACGTATAGTAAACCTGCTACACACAATGTATATCGTACATAAATACATATATATCATATGTGTGCGTATAGGTTAAAAACTGTAAATGTATAGTTTTTCTTACATCGAACAGGTACAATGAAAAATCGAAATGGTAAAACTAGAGAAAATAAGTGTGTGATAGTATAATATAATTAAGATTTACCAACTATAAAAGCAAAGAAAATGACTACTCACTTTTGACCGCTCATAATATAAAAATAAAAACCAACCGCGTTACGGTCAACTTAACACGTATACGGAAGACGTTGAAGGTATACTATAAAGTGGTAAGTAGTTAGATTAGGTTAGGCTAACGTGACGCGCGGTGATTATTTAACACATTGTTAGTTTTCGTTAGAATTTGTGTGCGCGATCAACAATAATTTTAAAATTTTTTGACGTGGATATTGCTATACAACTGCGAGATAATTTACATAATTCTCCATCGTACGTTATTTAGATGCATGTACCGTTCAGACGTAATCGGGAATAATATTAATTTATCATACTTTAAAACTTGAATATCTGTATAAATTCTCTGAATGTATTTACCGCGGCTTGTGCATTCAATAATACTGTTATAGGAAATTTTAATCTCTTGACTTTAACTTGTTTAACTTTAACGTGTTCACCTATACAATGTACAGCATATGCATACGCAATATACCTAAATGATAAATGTATACCTAGTATTATTACTGGAAAATAAAAAGCGCATTTTGTATAAATATATTATATACACAGTACATTTGAATAATGCAATTCAACAAATCGGCATATTATACCAGTTGAAAGAGTCTACGGCTGGTAGCTGCACTTAATATAAAAGAAAACTAGGTCGATACAGTTATGATCATTTATGTAAGGTATATTCGTTTTATTCCAAAACCTCGCCAAGACGAATAGCGCGCCGCAAAGTTTTCATTCGATCATTTATGATGTTTGAGGCGGTGCCTACTTATACTTAATACGTATGTTTTATTCATCCGAGACACGCGCACGCACGCATCACACAGTGGTTTTACGCACGTTTACCGCCAGTTTCATATTTCTTCCAAAAATCGAGTTCTTTTCGCGTGTTTTCCGACATACTCCACTGACGTTTTCCAGTAGTTGTTTTTTTAAATATTTATTAGACTATTTTCGGGGGATTTTGAATATAATATACGGCACAGTCCCACAGTAGGCGAAAGAAAAATAACACGCTGCATAGCTATGTCATACACTACCGGGTTTTCGCATAATGTAATATACACGTCACATATTGCGATACGACAATAAACTAACAATATAATGTCAATATATAGCGAGCGCACCGAAATAATAACTAATATATTGTAGTATTTTATACGTCGGGGGCAGAACCCATAATCGATAATATCATACAATATAATATACGCATTACGTATACGGAATTATTATATTCGGGATAAACGACGACGACGACGACGAAGACGACGTCCGTACACTCGCGTGGGCAGGAGATGGCCTCGTCCGATGAAAAAAAGTATAACGTGAAAAATAAAAATCGAAAATAAAAATTTTGAAAAAAGATCCGCGCACCCAAAACGTTTTATATTTCCGTTATGTTTTCCCCGTGAAGGTTTTTACGACGTTCTGTACATATAATGTTGTATTTTCGCGGGCTGCGAATCGGCGGAGGCGATTATTCACTCCGCGACCACGATGTGTCTTCGGGTTTCGCGGGGGTATATGAAACTGGAATAATATACACCGCGTACAGGCCAGCCAGCGTGTACATATACAACTATACCTGGTGCAGTTGTCCCGGCGTTGCGCACACATTAATGCTATTATAATTATAACATCGATGCCGCGTATAATTTATTAGTTTTAATTCAGTACATAATATGCAAAATAGATGAAACGCCGCGCTCGATCCGTTGTTACATTATTGTGTACGTATATGTATATATTTATTTATTATTATTATATTGTGCTGTTCGGCCGAATGATGTCTGGCGCACTATGTACCTATAGCGATTAATTTGCGCAAACGTATAATGTATGCGCTCTGCTGCGGCTCTCTTTTCGATAATATATAATACACTGTACGCGCGTGTATAATATAATATACACGTATATTAGCCATCGCATATCTATAAATATAGACGTGTACGATGCACACGCGCCCGCCTGAACACGTACGCCAATGTGTGGTACATTGAATACGGTTTTCTCGTTCAATTTGTTTTGTATTTTTGTTCTACCTGCGCGAGCCGGCCCGGGCCGGTCTCGCGGGAAAGCGAAAATTCGGATTGCACAAAAATTTAAATACAAATAAAACGTCGAACGGCATCGATACGAACCGTTTTCGAGGCCAGCTATTTATAAAAAAACATGAGATTATACGATTTGAATATCACGATAATATCATAGACGTCTGGAAGTGGCCAGCCCCTTCTCCCCCCCCCCATTACCGATTTTGGAAAATTGACTCCAGAATCTAATCAAATCGTGTACCATACAATAATATTATTATATCGTACACGATTATTATTACTACAATTAATAATAATAATAATAATAATATGTCGAATATGTTTTGATCGAAAAACGATAAATCGATCAAATAATAATATTATATTTTATTATATTAATATCGAAACATTGATATAATGTATTTCGCATAAATATTACTTTAGGTAGACTGCGTCTTGTCGCGAAACGCACGCGCCATATTAATAATTATTATCTGAAAAATATCGGCTTAACGTTATTTTATTTTGATAAATATTTTAATATGAGATACTTTCTCTAAAAGATTCTGGTTTCGCGGTAAAATGTATAGCTCTAGAATTTTAATTTTATGATTTTACAAAATTCGACGGAAACGTATAACCGTAGATCTAGGAAACTTGTAATCTCATAAGCGTCGTCGAAGAACTCGTGTGGTGCCTACATATAAAGTACAAAATGTAATAAATAGTGTCTATTAATTTCGCATATTCCATATTATTATTTATATGTAGATATTATTACACGGCACGCGAAACAAAATATGTAGGTATGTCTACGCCTCTACGGTTTTTGTGTAAAACGTTATTAAATTTATTTACGATAGTTAAAAAATACTTATAATTTATTAAACATCATCATTTAAGATTTAACAAATTCTGGCACGATTTCAATTAAAAAAAATTAATATTATAATGATATGTGGTCGGAATTTTATCAACAGTAAAATATAAAGAAAAATAAAATTACTAAAAAATAATATTAAAAACTTTGAACAGTCTCGACAATTGTACACGTTTAATTTTCCTCGGTGTCTTTGAAAAAAATGTGGGACGAAATGTGAACGCTTTATGAAGAATTCAATTTATAGTACTTGGTATATTAATTTGTAAACTCAAATGCAACGTGATGTGGAAGTTATATTTGATATATATTTAAATCGGGTGAGCGTAATATTAAAACCATGTTTAGAGCGAATAACAATAGAAAATTGATTTCAAACTGAGAAGTTGAGAAGTTTGTATAGACAATTCGAATTATAATTAAGCTCTGAGGTAGGTGTTTACTATAAAATATTAAAATCATCCAGTAAATGTATTATTAAACTAATGAATGATTAGAAGTTCATTTCAGTAGTAAAGCTTAATCATAATGTTGTTAATGTATACCTATCTATTTTCAGTTAAATTTTAAATTTTAAAAGTGAATGTTGTCAATCAATTCGGCGACGTGCCTATAGCTATAATTGCTATCGTTTAATTTAAAGCATAAATAATGATAGTAATTAATATGTTCAAATGTTAGCGTAAAAGTAACATATTTTAATTTTTAATTCGTATTTTATACAAACATTAACGTAGAATAGAAAAAAAATTGTTTTTAACATATTAATGTATATTATATGTATTACAAATTGGCGCCAGTTGCCATACAGATTTGAATCTGTGATTATCATATATTTTTTCATAACAGACATGGCATTCTGTCTACGTATAACTCGTAGACCACAATTCGTTTTGTCAATGTTATTTGTTTGTAATCCATTATCTGAATGTAAATCAATCAAAAATGTATTCGTTAAAATGTTACAAATGATTCATAGCTGATTTATGGTAGATGATAGTTTTGTATTAATTTGCGCCTATATATCGATTATATTTATTGTAGCTATAGCAATTAGCTAACAATTAGTATTCAAATTATTATAATTATATCTTTAAAAGTCTTTTAAAATAATAAAACAATGAGTTAACTTTACAAACTTATTTTAGAATTAAAATGGGAGTATAAGAAGTTTATAAAAATGCTTTTATTTCGTTTTTATAATTTTAATAATTGGAATATCATTTTGAGTCGTTTTGCTTAAATATTAAGCTTGATAGATCTACATATAATTTAAAAACTTATAATAATAGATCTAAAAAATATGTCGATGGTTAATCCACAAGCTTGTTACTTCAATATTGTAGTTAATATTAGATTCAATTAATTAATTACAAAACAAATTTAAGTCATTGTTTTAAGTTTTAACAGATGCTATTTTTTGCTTTTTGCGTTCAATATTTCATATAGTTGTATATTACTTAAATATTTACTTTTATTCGCCGTGACTAGGTATATTATGATTTCTATGAAAAAAATCGTTGGTAAATTGTTCCTTATTCGGTAATTTATAAATAAGTTATTTCTCCTTTCAATCATACATAACATCAGCACTTTCAGTGTACAAATTATTAAATTCATTTGCATGAAATTTGAAATTTTTGCAGTTATCTGGAATAAGAAGACCATTGAATTCCAAAAATTATTAATTTAAAATATTTTTTAAGTAAACATTTTTTTTTTACTTATTTCAGTTTTATTATCTAGCTGCATTGTTTCTTGCTGAAAATTGAAAAAAATATGGTTATATTTTACTATGATATTTAGTGTAATAAATTATTTTACTAATACTCTATACTCTATAGTGACTGATCATTTCATAATAAATAAATAAATCAAATTAAGATTGTTTATTGTTTCGATCAAATTCAAAATATATGTCCATATAATGTATTATAATATATAATGACATAACTACATTATAACCAATAAAAAGTTTGGAATACAATTATTTGATTGATATATTTAGTAAAAATTGTAATATATTTATTTTAACGAATCAATTTCATGAGGTAAATTGGTAAATTATTTTCTAAGATTTTACAAATCTCCGAAGAATAACTTATAAATGTGCCTATAGCAGGTACATCTTTATTCTTTTATTGTTGTGAAAAATAAAATATAGGCAGGTATTATAGTTATTAAAATACATTTTTTATTCTCGTTATAATATTAAATACCATATTTACTTTCAATATTGGATTTAAAAATAAAATAGTTTAAACATTTTATATAGACTAGTAGAATACTACAATTAAATCAAAATCTAGATAACTTTACAAATTAAACTACACAAATAATGAAGTAGTACAATTATCAAAAAAAAATATAATATTATTTATGTTCATTATGAATATTTAAAAATAATCACATCAAAAATAAACAAAATTTAAAAATGATTTCAATATAATAGTCACTATAGCGTATTATAGGTACACCTGATATAATCAGGCTTGTTCATTTTGCTTATACTTTAAAAATTTGATTACGATTACTATTTTTAAACGTCTGTCAATTTTCTTGTCAATGTAGTTTCTTGCTTTTTTATACTCTGTTACAGAAGCCAATGTAAGACTTAAATGCAATGGTTTACGTTCGGTATTCCTGTAGGTGACAGCCTCATTAAACACTAGTAAAGGGTTTGTTAAAAATAGAGTGAAGTCTCGGGGAACTTTTCTGTCAAGTTACTCAACGTGATTCCTGTCATTGATTGAAATGACATAAGTACAAAAGACTACATTAAATATAAATAATATTTGTTCATGGTATCAGTTTCACTAACTAATTATAAATTTACTTTGGTGTTGTAAATATTAATTTATTTTCATCGTCAGGTATACGCGAAAATGCAATGGAATTCTTTATAAAACTAATACAAAACAAATTGGTAATATTTTAAAAACATCGGAATATTAAATTATTCATATTTTTGGCTCTTGATCATAAATAACCTAACTACTATTTGCATACCACTAAAGTAAAAGAAATGAAATCTTCTATGAAAAACAAAGTCAAAATAAAATAAGACAATATTATTAATATTTAACAAAAGTCAAAGTAAATCATGGATATCAAATGGATTGTATGTTTGAAAATATAAATATCTTATTATTTATTGTAACTATAGTTATCTTAATATTAATACATGATTATAAAATGGTTATGCATAGTTCAATAACTAAAATTTATCACATTTAAAATGTTGATTAATCAATAATAAAAATAAAAAATGCATCATTTGGTAATATTTATTTACCTGTTAGTTGACGTTGTGATTTCGTTAATTTCTTTACAACGATTGCTTAATAATTCCTCGCTAGAAGGAATATCATGCCTAGCCGGTAGCATTTGGACCTGAGTAAAATATAAGTGCTCTTAATACTCAATTTTTTCCAATTTCCCTATACGTACCAAGTCGCTGTCGAGTTCAGTGGTTCTACAATTCGTTCGGTATTTCTGGTCGAATAAATCCAATTTGTTTTTCCATTCGTTTGTGCGTTCAATATAATCCCGATATACCACATCAGTAATCTTGGACTTATTTTTGTCTGATGGGAGAAGATTGTGTGTATTACTAAGTAACAAGACATGTTGGAGACTATTAACTATAATATCATACTTACCAAAATTAGATTTTGATAGTATTTTTTCGGAACCTGATAATCTGTCTGTCAATAACAAGTCGTCTTGTACTATGGAAATTGAATTTTGTATTTCTAAACCATTTAACGCCGTTTAAAAATTAATACAATTAAGTTGATATAACATAATATATGTAATAAATATAATGATTTTACTAGTTATATTATCCTAGGCTATTCAAATATTAATGGGTGAGAGTGACCAAAACTATTACTGTTTTATTTTATTTAACGTCTAATATTTAACATAATTATTCTATACAATGCAATTATATTTAAAGGCAAGTACCTACTATAAATATATTTTTTTATAAGTTAGTATTGTATATAATAAAATGTGTGAAATCTATTAGGTTCTATTGAGATGATGTAGTGCTAACGCATTTCCTTCTCAAGTTCATTATTTACAAATTTACAATACTAAAAAAAAAAAAAAAAATGTTAGGTTAAATTGAGTTAAAATATACAGCACAGCATAAACTTCTTACATGATAAACACCTCTAAACGAAAGTTATTAGTTACTATACCAAAAACAATGTATACAACGTAAACGAGTGTAAAAACAATGTTTAGTCCTATACACTGCTATGTTTTTGGCATACGAAAAAGATTAATTTACATAATTTAATAATTATTTTCTTCGAATAATTGTATAATTGCATCTAAAATAATATACTATTATTGTCAACAAATCAGTTTAAAATACAACTAAAACATTTTTTATAAGCGTACATAGACGCAGTGACGGAATTATTCGCCTTGCTCATTAGTCATTACCATTTAACTTAATTCATTTCACTGCATTTCCAGCAAATATTTCTTGAAGAGTCTATAATTAATGATTTTTAGAAATTCCAAGCACGACTTTATACTTCCTATCAAAGGTTATTCTTTGTATAATATTTTATAATAAATGAAAAATATACACTTTAAGCATTGTACAAGACACAATAGATGACTTTAAGTTTTAACATTGATCAATTCAAAATTATTAATTAATACAACAAACAGGTATTTTGTTTGTTTTACTAATAATTATTAAGATTTTCTAAAATACGTTTTAACGATTTTAAAGGACAACGCAAATTTATTATTAGTGAATATATCGTACAATAATGATTAAAAATCAAGACATTAATAACGTTTCTATAACATGAATAATAAGATTTTTTATACTAAAAAATTCCTTACCAGTATTTTTACCAATCATGTTTTGTAAATTCGGTAAATTACCATATGACCTAATCAAATGATTGATGTGATTGCAAATATCAGTTATAATACCGATTCCACCCAATGACACAAGTCCTAAAAATGTAAATAATAACAGAATATTGTTGTTTTTAATTTGAACAACGGACTGATAAATACTGCTAGTTGGTCGTGTTTTGACAATCCATGAAACCAATTAAAGTCGTCGTTCATTGTTGATTTTAATGCGATCAATTCTAAGGATGTGTTGTCTTTGGCCGGATTATTACCAAAGGACAAACTAAAACATTATGGGAAAAAAATTAACTATTTAAACATAAAGTTATCTATAAAGATACCTACATATATTTTATTATTTAATCGAGTATATTTTACATTTTATATTATTTATTATACATGATAATAAATACTCACTCGCCAATATCGTACGCTGTAAGGTCTCTGGAGTACGTTCTGTCGAAAATTGTTTGCAAAATAAATAAAAACAACGGATCCTTGCAAATGTCCAATATATTTCGAAGGATTTCTCTTTTTACATTCCATGTACTCGTTGCGTACCATTGTTGTAGGTTGCGAAATCGAAACATATCGTTTTCGCTCATAGAATCTAAGTGCACATTATTTGTCTTATCTTGCAGCACCAGCTTGTCGCCATTTTGACTTGTCATAGTTAATTAAAGAATTACTGTTTTCAGTGGAATATCAAAACATATTTCAATTTAAAAGCAACTATAATCCACTAGAATAAAGTACAAAAAATAAGATATAAAAATAGAAGGAAATAACAAAAAATAAAAACAACTACGACGAAGCGCATTTCACATAGAAACTGAATGTTTAATTTATATTAGTCTTGAAATTAATTTATTTACAAAAATATCAGTGAGTACGCACACTGCGTCGTTCAATTACTTTTCGTTTGATGTGATTAATTCTCTTGAGTCTAATAAGCTATTTCGACTTAGTCAAATGGTTCAAGCATAAAAATAGGACTGACAAATTACTTTCATTATACACGTGTATCCTGCACACTTATGTCTAATAACGTTGATTTGTAACTGTACAAAGCAGTGTGGTACACTAATTGACGTGTCCGAAGGCCAAGGCACGAGGGTGATTTTGAGATATTATTTCGAACAAAAAATATAAATCTTAATAACAGTTACTGATCCGAATACCACGATAGGTACTTTTTGAACGTTAATAATAACTCTAATATATCATCATTCAAAAAGTTATCACGTATACCACATACCTATACACATTAAAAAAAGATAAGCTACATGTTAAAAATATTAATGTAGTAAATATTTGATAATGAAAACAAACTATTCTACCTAATCATTCTAAAGAATTTATTATTTTATTTGAAATACAATTTTTAAAATAATCAACCAATAAAGTTTACAACTACTTAGCATAATCCATCATTTAAATCACACGGTGATATTAAAGATTAAAAACCCAAAGTACCAACCTACCTACTTCAATAAAAGTGCAATGCATAATCAGGATACGTATAATAATATGTATTTGATTTTGTTAAAACAAATCTCTCTGTACGTTAAACGATATTATTACATCTGCTTTATACCTAAATATGACCGGAAACGTTTAAACTGATGTGTCACTTAAGATGCAAAGCTATGTAATTTAGATGAACAGACTGCTGTGTAAAGTGTTTTTTTTTTTTTTTTACAAGTGTATTTTATATCATAAAATTCTACATTCTTTATTTGTGACAGAGTTATACATATAATTGCAAGCAGATGACTGTCGTTGTTATAAATTTTAATATTATTGATACGTTAATTTAATTTAATTTTAATCATTATTATGCGTATACATATAATTTTGATAATATTAATATTAAAGAGATTACCAAGTTTCTAAAAAAAAAAAAAAATAATATTTTACAAGGACTAAACATCAAGACATATTCAAGGAAAAAAAATAGCTTTAAAAAGGTACCTATAATTACATCATCTTTATTAAGTTTTAAATCGATTATAAAAGTGAAATAAAGGTCTTGCAAAAATGTTCTTTGTGCTATTATTTTTCCGTAAAAGCGACGTTATTAAAGCGAGCATGATAAGTTTGTCTTGTAATTCGTATTTTTGATATACGAAAAGCAAAAACAAAATTTATTTCATTGTTACTTTTGTCTTTGCGGATAAAACGAAAAAAAATAATACAAATGAAACATAAATAATATAATAACTTACCACAGCAATAACGTCGTGTTACTCGAAATTTGTAGGACGATAAATTATTTAAGATATAATCAAAATACGTTTGTAATATCTTTTTTAATAACAAATGAATCAAAAACAAAATATTTATTATACATTATCTTATAAGTATAAACTTATCTCAACGGTTTAAATAACTTTTTTTCCTGGAGACTTACTTCTCGGCGAGTTCATGGGACGAACTCTCCATGATCACATTAACGACCGTATGTCTCACTAAGATCCACGTCATCTCGAATAACACGACCTAAACCGACACAACAACAACGACGACAACCAAAACCGTCTCAGCACCTGAGCGCTTGCCATTTGGATAGATGAAGCATAATATTATGCATCCGGCATGGTATTGACTTGCAAATGCCGCAAAGTCACCGTGACTGGCGAGTGGGTTGTTAACGGTTTCCTATTAGGTAAACCCTGTATAGAGGTGGTAAACACGTCGAGAAACTTATGGCGATAATCGAATAATGCGGTGGCACTCAAAACGGAACGTTCGCCGGCGATTAAGACCCATATAATCTTGAATAGCGCCCTCCCCTCCCCCCGTACCACCCATAATTCTCATATCCACCGCAAAAGCACACACACGACCCGCATCGCCCTCGGAGTTTCCTAGCGTCACTTTATTATTAAACGCCGTTCGAGACGAACGCAAAACTTTTCCAGAGTATGTGTCAATTTACAGCGCACTGGCAGCATCGCCGCCACCGCATCCACCGCATCCACCGCCGCCACGCATTTCCGCGCGGTAAACAATAATACATATGTTTTCGTCAGTGACGGGACCCATTAGGCTAATGGAACCTCGTCGTCGTCGTCATCGTAGTCGTGTACCTTTTTCGTTTAATATTACTCGGGTGTATTTTTAAACGGTTTACTCTGCCACCGCTGCGTTAAGTGCAAAGTTTCTGGGAGACGCGACGCTCCCCATCACGTTGTAATATATTATATAGGTACCTATATATTATATTATTACGGCTGAGTGGAGTGACGCGACAAACGCGCGTGTGCGTAGTTGGAAAAAGAAACAAATCGTATCATTTTCATCTGCTTTCGATGTCCGATCGTCGACGCGTACACCGCGCATATAATAGTATAACGTGTGCGTATGTGTTCGTCGCACGGCGCGGCGAGCCAAAGAAAAGGAACACCGCGGAGAATGCAATAATTTAAAAATATTTATACCTACTCGATAATTTAAATATTTTGATTGAAATTATCGAATTATTATTCTATTACAGTCGTGTGTACGGTAATTTATCGAAAAAACATCGAATGAATAATGCAATGTTAAATTGTTGTCTAACTTGTTTAGAATCTAAATTTTGTTTAAAAAACAAATTATGATCGAAATATGCAAATCGCTAGAATAACGTACTCGGTTTAATTTAAAAACGCATAAACTATATTATTACGTATACACTAGGTGAAACGACGAAACAAATATTACTCAAAACCTTTTATTTAAATAACAAATGCTTGCGCTATATATACAGCGACGAACGTATTATATTTTCTGCTAGACTGTCTTGAAAAAATTCGTTTAGCTTCACGCGTTCAATGTAAGGTTATTTTGTGTGCAACCTAAAAATCATTAATCTAATGATTTTCGAGAAATCGTATTCAGACTGTTGCCAGATAGAGACGAGTAGGTATTAGCTACTAGTAATTTGATAATTTGGTTAGTAGTGACAGTGTACATTCATATGATATATAATAGTATAATACATACTATTATATCACGTAAGTTGTAAGTATATAAATGAGAGTATACATTATTAAAGTCAAATCAAATTTAATACATTTTTTTTTCGTTTTGTATTAAACGCAAGGCCATGGAGTTGATGTTTGAAGCATTTTATGCTCACCGTTTGTTCGAGAAATAAACGTTTGGTCCTTTGCTGAACTTTAAATCGGTCGTTCGCGAAAATAGCGTATTTTCGCTAAAACTGTTCAAACACAAAGGCAACGAGATTAGGTAACAATAAAATAACCCCATCCCATTTGCGAAAATCCAACATCGTAAAGGAGCCGAAGGGTCGTCGTTTCCAGGCACGTATAAACATTATTCGCATAGTTCCATTATACATTTGATACACTACAAATTGGGAAATATTATTTTTTTAATTTCCCATAAAGAAAATAAACGATTGGCGTTGTTGACGCAGAACGACGTTTCGCCAACCATAGTTAACGTCGAGAAACGCTGCTATAATAGTATTTACGACATAGGTATTATATGTATATATAAATATATTTAATATAATATAATAAAGTACCTACCTATTAAACTGAAACACAACTACTTTACGCTGCACGAGTTATTTGTTTGTAGAATAAACACTAAAATGTTTCTATTTTATTTATTTTTTGATCAACCAAGTTGAAATAGAATTTAAACTGTTGACTCGATGTATTTTATATTAAAAGTGTTATTCAACGAACGACTACGACAAACATAATAATTGTATAATTTAAAATTTGCCATTGGTGAATATTTAAATCGTAATTTTACGTCGAAAACCAAGCATAATAATATTTCACGTTTTATTTATTTTATAAAATATATCTATAACTATTTTTTTTACTATCATCTACCTTCCGACTTTTGAAAACTTTTTCAGTTTTTTGATTTTTTTTTTTGATTTTTTTCCTTGACATCAAATGAAAAATATATGTTTAAATACAACTTTACTATGACGAACAATGTAGCTAAACAATAATATTATTATTATTATCTTATTTTCAGAAGATTTCACGGAGAATCTTGAAAAACTACTCGAGAAATTTTAGTAGGACTTTGTCCTCGTTATCTGAAGCCGGTGGTCGCGGTTGCCTCTATTGCTGTCATATACTGAGTGTATATAATATGTACTATATACATAGAGAAAGTACACTACCCGGTCGTCAACAGACCAGCATAGGTACCTATATAAAATATGACATATATATATATAGTGTGTGTTTGTTTTTGCGCATAGGTATATATAGAGTATAGACGTATATAGTCGTGGGTAATGAAACCCCTATATCAATGTCACCGGGGCCCTTATATATATATTATATTGTCCTATATATACCACTACCGCAGCCACCGCCGCCACCGCCTCCGTCGGTTACCCGACACTCGTACTCTCGTACTCACGATATTTACTCTATTCGAAATTAAAAACCCCGATGCCAAAACTCGTTGTGTTGCCCCCCCGTTTGAGTACTTTACTTTACGCGACTTATTGTTTCCGCGTGTATAGGCGGATCAACAAAAAAAAAACCTATATACTCTTTTGATAAATCGTTTCCAAACCGGAATTCAACGCCCCTTCTGCGGAAGGGTGCACACACACATGACACACACGCACACAATGTTCAGGTCGATAATGACGTCAAAAAAAAAGAATAATAATAATAATAATAACACAAGTGGAATGTAAGCCCTAGCGTTAAGCGCCCGCGATTCAATGTGTAAAGACTTATAATTTTATTCAACAATTACCGCAACGAATCAATTGTATTGAAGTGCTATTTTTTTTAAGACAAAATATCGAAACAATTTTAAAAATAACACATTTGATTAATTTGAAAAAACAATATCATAATGTATAGCTCGCACCTCGTGTACCGGGCTGAACATGTACTTTTGTTTTTTTATTAAAAAGCGTAATTACAATCTATACATTAATTTTTGTACTATAAGTAATTTTTATAATAGTTTAAAATAACGAAAAATTACAGAGTTAAAGTATTCAGCAGTACCACTCAACATATATATATACCTGAAATAAAAACGATGATTTTCAATCAATTTTTGTAACTCGATTATGTGATGGATATATTTTTAAATTTTAGTTCGGTAAAACATGTTTTATTCAGTACAACTGTTAAAAAATAAAACCGAAACACATTTATACTCACTCGAAATTGATTATTCGCCTAGAGAAATATTTTCGATGAAGCTAAATTGATTAAAACCGTGAGATGTATAATAATATTGTGGTATCTGAGTTATCTCTGATACGATCAGCTTACGTTTATATCAGACAAAATAAAATAATTTAACATGATTATAAAATTAATATAGTGTCATGTACAGTTATTTAGAAAAAAAAAAAAAAAAATCTTGTGGAAAGAATATTCATTTCGACTTTCAACAAATACATACTTTTAATGTATAAAATATAAAAAGTACAATCAATTAAGTATGTTCTGCTGTTTATAAATAGTTATGATTTTTCTACGGTTAAACGGACGGTAATATTATATACAAAGGCAATAATGGATAAATATATACAAATATGGCGTGAACAATGTGATAAATATGCATGCGTTATTTTTCTTTTGTGCGCGCGTGATTTTCTGCAGTGATAAATCAATATAATATCATGCATTCGGGCGAACAACGGAGGGTGAAAAATATTGTGGTCCGGTGCATTTAGTACGGCTGCTAAATTTAATGCGAACGCATGAATCGTATACGCAGTGTAAGCGATATAGCAGACTGTAGTCTGTTGCTGTCGCGTTCGTCGGCGAATGATTGCGGCGCGCGCTTTAGGGAGGTGCTAAAAATTGAAAAATCGAAAATAATAATAAATGGAGGGGCGCGTACGTGATATACGTATATAGAAACCCCGCAGTGGTACAAAACAAAACAAAAAAAAAAAAAAAACCCCGAAAATTCTACACACACGAGGGGCTCTGCTACAAACGTAATATAATATATATACATATAGGGTGCTGCACGTGCAGCAGACTCTCTCGCCCGTCTGACTATATAGCCCCCACTGTGTGTTTGGACACCTACGGCGAGCCGAAAACCGAGAGGATTAAAAACGCTCGTCCATTTATCACCCGTTACCCGAATGACCTTATTGACGGACGATTGCGCGTATATACATGTTGTGTATTATTATGAATATTATACACGCGAGATAGACACGACAACGACGACGATAACAACGGCACGTCATATTTATTATTAAGTTTACACATATTATTATTAAACCTTACAAAGCATATAGGTAATATACACTCGGCCAGACCGATCCGTTTATGTTTACGTGTACAATTTATCATGACAATATTATAAGCCCTATACATATGGCAATCCAATATTCGTCTAGTAAGATTTAAGAAACCCGAAATATTTGTGACAGCTGCAGCTGGGATCGCCTAGTGTAATATATTATCAACGTGACAATAATACATAAGGAACGACGAAGATTGAAAATAACAAAAATATCATAACACCTTCGATGTTACAGTACAGCATACTACATAAATATAACGGATTGTATAATATTATATGATTATTATATGTTATGATGGGCGATAGCGATGCGTTTACTACACACAACAAACGGTTCATAAGACGTGTCGAATGAAATAGTATTAGGGCCAGTCCGGCGCGGCAGTCCGTCACACTGTCCGTTTCCATCGGTAACTGTTGGTGAACGAATAAAACACGGATACGTTAGCTGATAAAAACGAAACACGCTGATATGAATGTATAGGTGCAACGTGCAGACCATAATATAATACAATGTCCGATGTCATAATATATTTTTCAATCGTCCGCCTACCGGATCCAAACGCAGTGCGATATTGAATGTTGCGAATAACCACGGATACCAGATACCGATTTCTATGCACCGAAACATATTGGTTTGTGACGTTGAACACATTATCATCTTAAACGAATCCTCCGCTGGTATCCAGTTTTGCAAAGACAAAAACGGAATAAAATAACGTATGGTTTGACCAGCAAACCACAATTCGATAAAAACGCATCCGTTTTCAACGCACCGTTACAAACATATCACAAACGGATGTAGAACGGATATAACGCAGATCGTCCCTTAATCGTTGATTATTTGTTGTGCAATTTTCTAGGGTTTCCGTTTTCCATCAATTTCTATAGACATTCGCTGCTGCAATATGTCATTTATTATCGCGCTCACTCGTTTACCACAGCCTTTTCCGATATGAAAATCTTCAGCCGATGTTTGTACCTGTTCCTTCTCCACCTCTGTCCTTTCCGTTGCACAAGCACAGGGACTTTTTCGGAGAAAATTTCGCACTTCCGCATATCCGCCGGCACGAAACAGTGAATCTCTAAACCTCTATTTCTATCCCCGTGTAATCGAAAACTTGGATATTCTGCGCGAAAAAAACGATTCAAGCTCACAACCCCGTAAGAGTTATAACCATAAAAAAAAAAAATTGTTTTTCCGTTAGACGATGGTGGCGCAAATCTAAATCCTTCTATTCTGTGAAATAAAATCGCCACCGCGCCTACGATAATAATACCGTGTTTAGTCGACGAACGTAGAAGAATATTGTAAATATTATATATTTTATACTTGCAAACTCGAGTAGGTATTATTATTATTATTATTATTATTATTGTAGTGCTTCTGTTGTGGTTACGAGTTTCAGTAAAAAGAAACTGGCAAGTCGGCATTTTTGTCGTAGTAAAAAAAAAAAAAAAAAAAATACTAAATTGTCGTCCTCCGTCACCGAGATAAACGAGTGTAATAATATGTGGGCTTTTTGATAACTGCAGCGGTCGCCTCGAGTCGAAGTAATAAAAAAATAAATAAATAACCGTTTAGCGCAAATTGAGCAAATTGCTAATAAAAAATTATCGTTTTGCGCAGGTCGCTATAGATATAATACTGACTAGAATATGGTATAATAATAATACAGCTGTACAGTAAAGTAAATAATAAATAACTTTATCTCGTAACACCAGTTATAATAATAATAAGATTAAACTTAACGTCTACATAATAATATAGGCACACAGCATATATATATATATATTATATAATGTATAGGATCTAACCTATCCGAAAGACAAACATTTTCAGTGCTAAAAAGATAGTTCGCACATAACGGATCGATATAATATTATTATGTAGTCGTATAATATAGTCACTACTCTATAGTCTATAGATTATAATATAGTAATATAATACACACTATAATACCTACGATGTGATACGACTCGTATAGGTACAAGCTAACACTATTGTTTATTATTATTGTGTGTATACTCGATAAAGACATAGCTTAGCATTCTAAAATGTTATTATTTATAACTATATACTATTGTATCTATGTACTATATACTCGTATAACGCATATTCCATTCTATTTTATTGTACATTAGACTCAGAAAAAAAACCACGGATTCAAAAAAGTTTTCAGTTCAATTTCCGTATAATAAAATGTGTTCATTGGCAGCTCGTTTTTCCTGTTTGACTTCCATTCGCCATTTGCAGTTCGATAAAATATTAAATTAAGTACGTATTTTTCGTACGATATAATATAATATAATAGGAAAATAGACGTAGATACTGCTTATTATTCACAATAAAATACGAATTTTGCCAAATATTTATCTAATGATACAATTTTTATGCGCTATCGAATCGTTTTATTTATATATTCAATATACCCTCATCATTTGCATATAGATTGCACCGTTTATCCAGTAATGTTTTCAAAAAAATACATAATATTATAAACGTATGGTCGTCACTGTCAAGCTCGTCATGTTATCCAATGTAATTATACCTATAGAATGTTTTACTTCTTTATTCTTCAAATATAAATTTCTAATATTTTATATTTCGGCTAAAACGGTATTTATAAGTATTAAATCGTTTTATATTTTAAATTTTTTTTTAAATATACCATGACGAATTTTATTTCTGCTTCTGTAGTCGTAAATCCGTTTGTAATATAAACTCATAACTCATAAGAGCCATACCATTTCTAAATTAATAGAAAAGAAGTTAAAACTTAAAGAAGTATTCTACTAACTAACATGATATTTATTTGTATGTAATTCAGTATCATATTTTGAATAGAATAAAATAGTACACGCGTAATAGGTATATATTACAAAATTATATTGTACTACAAATCTAGGTACCTACCTACATATATATACTGTATATGTAGAGGCCGTACGAATTATTCTACTTGCACGTATTTAGAATTGTAATCATAATAATTATTTGAAATTATATACATTTCTGGCATGTTGGATTACGAAACGCACGCAGTCTATAATTAAATACAATTTCGACATTTTATCCTTCCCGCCAGTATCAAAAAAAAAAAAAAACGAATCCGAAGGGGTCGTTTAAAAAATAATAATAACAACAATAATGACAAAAAAAAAATACTGAAAGTATAATACACACAATACAAGATATTATTGTCGTGAATATGGTGTAATAAATCATAGCGCAATATTATTACGCCGACACAACGGCTGGACTTTGTACCAGCGTGACAAAATGATGTATTTCATGCAAAGGACGATGCTCATCAAAACCTTGTTTAAATGTTGGCCCATATCAAACTGTCAACCTCTGAGACGTGCCACGAATGCAACATATATGGTACACCCATTGATAGTGCCATGTAGTCGGTTTACTGTATTAATATATTATGCGTTTACAAATTGTAAAAACCTTAGTATGACTGGAAGGTATAAACTTTGTAAAAAATAATAAAGCATTACCATTTCAATGCATTGAGTACGCACACTATTGGACAAACATTCTACTCGTGAATTCCTGTGTATTAAGGTAAGTACGGCAATTATAATGTTAATTAATAACAATATAATTGAAGATAATGAATAATAATGATATTATTTTTCATTTGAGTCTTAATTTAATATCGATTTATAGAAAATTTGAACGAAATACCATTTATATGATCATTTTTTGTAATATGCATTTTTCTATTACAAATTTGTTTTCACTATAGAAATAATATTATATCTTACAATATCAATTTTCGAACAATGCGAGCAAATAACATCATTCTAACTACCACACCGAGTAAAATTAATTTGACTAAAATATTTGAAAATATATGCTTTTAGATAGAATACAAAATAATAATGTATTGAAGTATAAGTGATTTACAATTTCAAAGGGAAAATGTAAATACCATTTGTTATAGGTAGCTAAACATACGTTACGTTGTGCATGAAAAAAAAATGCAAACAAACAAAAACTGTTATCAGTTAATTGAATTACGCTACCATAGTTTACCATCGAACATCCTTTGAAAATCCTTAACTATAAATTTACCACGGGACGAGGTTACCCTTTCCAAACAAATATCTGATTGAAGTGCGTATTTGAACGAATTACTCGTAAACTATCATCAATTATTAATCACTGGCAAATAAAGAACGTTTTGTTTAATTTTAATTAACTATTTAATCATTAAGCTGGGATAAAAATAATTTACGTCATAGAGCTATGGTGTATTATTGCCTTCTGTTGGAAAAATATAGTTTGTATTGAAAATTAATGTAAAATAAAGTAGAAGGAAAAAGCAAAATAATGGAGAGAGAGAGAGAGAGAGAGAATAATGCAAAGGGGATTCCTCTTAGAATAATGTTATCCGTCAGACGAAAAACTTTTTTTTATGTCAATTGTCATCTTCCAGTTCCTTCTTTTCATAGTGCACTGCCGTGTTTAAAACTAATTTCACGAGTCAAAATGAAGGGAACACAAAGGCCATATGACCACTATATATTGCTGCACTGAAAAGTTTAGTTTCAATTAAAAAATAACTGACATTCGTAAACACGATATTTAGACGTCTTATCCGTGCTATTTTTTCGTTCTCTTTCATATATATATACTAGTTTGTACACTTCTCGAAAGTTTTGAACAACTTTCTGCAGACAAATCTGACAGATAATTTTTTTTTTTGTGGTTTAATCCTCGAATAATATATTATACAAAACAGCAACTAGAAATGCTTTTGCCATTTTTGTAGTTTGTATACAACTTATGAACAACTAACTGATATTGTCAGTGTGTGAATTGGAAATGGAGACTTGGAGATTTTTATAGAAAAAAATATATAGCATTAATATGTTATATTGGTAATACAAAGTATGGATTATGAAGAAAGATTTTGAAAATGTTAGAGTAAAATGAATAGCAAAAAATTAAAACATAATATGTCAATTATATATTTATATCATATTATGCATAAATACATATTTTTATTGAACATAAAATTAATATATTTATAAATATTGTTTTTATAATTTTCAATCATGCTAATAAGACGGACTCACGAGGTAATTATATAAAATTAAACGATGTGTAGTTATTAATCATAGAAAATGTTTTACTTGTGATAGAAAATGTTTTTTTTTTACTAAAACTTCAAAATACATAAAATAATATTATTGATGTTTCTAGGTTGAATCACAAACTTGATAAATGATGTAATTCTGCGAATGTAGAGCAATGTTTGCATAAAAGTTTAGACAATAAATTAGATTATTATAAAGTGACAAAGAACATAAATTGCTTATTATGTTAACCGTTTTGATAGCTCACGATATGAATAAAAATTAAAAATATAAGTGTTATATTGATTTAAGCTCTAACGTAGTGCTGGAACATAATATTATATATTATATAATATAATCTTTAATGTAAAAAAAAAAATATTAATATAATGCAACTACCATATACCATTAAAATTATAAATATTGAATTATATCATTTTTTTTTTTTGTGTATCAATAACTTAATAATAACATCATCGATCATATTTATAATATTGCCTTCATTTTACCATCTCTTCGTTGTTTTGTTTCTCTTTTATAATAAATATTGAACAATTTGTGAAACTGGTTCATTAGCAGTTCTTTCCTGGATGCATTTTTATTAAAAATAATATATTATACATTGTTTCAGATTCCAAATCTGTATTCCATAAAGCTGGTTGGTTACGTGCAAAGACAATGATATCACAAAAAACTAAAAATAAAATAAACGGAAACATCTATATATTAGAATCAAATAATTATATTTAAAAATAATAACAGTCATATACTGGTTTTTTCATAATATATTATGCTAAAAATAATATTAGTTATTTATTATATTATAAACTACAAAAACAGTTATTACGAGATTTGTTTTACTTACTCAATTTATAAGCAAAAAAAAAATTGTAATAATAATATTAATTATAACGATTTAAAAAAAGATGTATTTTATTATTGTTTAATTTAAAATGTTAAAAAACGTACTTACTATACTCATTCTAACTATGTCTAGTAATATAAACGTTTTAATAGCCTATACGTTTTGAACCAACTAATATGAAATCCAAAATAAGCATATCAATTTGATAACTACGAGTATACTTCTAAAACAAATATTGAAATATGTAATATAACATAATTTCAACGCCACGCGTCGCTTTGTACCGAAAACACGCATTATTACGATAGTCCAAGGTGAATGGTATTATATAATATTATATTTGTAAATAATTTTTTAAAAAAAAATGCATATTTGTACGCCTATAATGTGTATTATACGATTTTTGTCACTCGAGACGCGAGGTACCCATACCATATTTTTTATTCGTACCGTATCCGTTGTGGAACGCGGCCTCGAGACGACCGCCGCCGAGTTAGATTTCCGTTTTTTTTTTTTTTTTTCGTTTTTGTCGTGAGTGTGATTTACGCATAATGGCGAAATCGTTGACCAATTATTGTTATTCGTGAAATCTACTGCGATCGCGCGGGCTTTCGACGACCTTGGATCGTGATGACGCGCGCCAACCGCGGACGACCGCGGCAGTCCAAGAGACAAAACAATTGTGTACGAGGACGACTCACTCACGGGACTCTGAAACGCGCACACGCGTGTCACACGGTATACGTATCGGCCGACGGTGTCCGACGGAGGTGACAAATACATTCGATAAGACTATACATTATTATCGTCCCATCGTGCCCGTGGGGCCAAACTCGCGCAAAATAATTCTACGCAAACAAGCATAAGTGTATACATCCGCAATATAATATATATATACGTGCGCACATAAGCGAGCCCATATCATCACAATGTACCTATTTTATAGTGCCTGAAACGCTCGCACGGCAATGAATTCGCCCGGAACTGCGGCCGGCGGAGAGCGTTTTTCCGGTGGGGGGGAGGAGTTGGGAGGGCGGAACGGCTATTCCAATATAATATAAACGGCGCAAAGTTGCAGCGGTTACCTGTGTAATATCGTCTCCGCCGGCACGTAAACCGTTGCAAGTATGTTATATAGGTACGCTGCCGTGCACGCGGCACAACATTATATCGAACGCGCGCACGTGTAAGTATGTGCGCGGGTAAGCGTGTGTGCGTCGCGTTCGATTGTGTACGGTACATAATATATAACGGCGGTGATATGATAGCCGCCGCAGAGATCGCACAGTGGCCTGCGACGACGGTGTCGTCCGTATCACCGACACTGCTGCGTGTACAATAATATTATACGCGCGCGATACCCCTGCGCGTACAGTAGGCGTATAATATTATTAAAGAGAATCTCGTAGGCATACTAACATGATGCAACACGCGCGCAGACGGCACAGGGCCGTTGGTTTCGTCTCCGCAAGTGCGAACGGGGATAGTCGGCGACGGCGGCGCGGGAAACGCCTATCGTATACCTAAAATAAACGTAGTAATACATCATTATCGCTGTGCGACGATGGTGTTCGGGACTTTGATGATCGAACGCGCGCTGCTCGGCCGGCTGATCGATGGCCGGTAAATAATTTGTTCGCCGCGCACGCTGCAAGTATACACGACGAGTATAATGTACGATAGCCGTATACATATTCCTGCGAGTAGGTACCACAGTGCATACATATTATACGAACCTGCCGAGCGGCTCGACCGTTTTCCGCGTACACGATGATATGTATGTACACGTGTACGACTTATAATATATTATATTATTATCTTTACGCGTCTGCGTATCCTCTTGGACCGAGTCTTCGCGTCGAACACACACAAAAAATAAATAAATAATAAAAACAATAATACCCGAAACGCGATTTATCACTTGTCGACCGATTTGTTTTCCCGGTGCGCTATGCGGCTTTTTCCGTAGTTATGTACCTATAAAGGATGTACCTATATCACTCTCTCGTCCGCGTCGTCGCCGACGGTTCCTATCCGAAACGAGACGCGTGATGTGAAATTACCGAGACACGTGAATAATTATGTATCGAGAAGTCCCGTTGAAGAACTCGTGGGATTTCGATGTCGAACAAGCAGTAGCGCAACTAGAAAAAATTTCGGGAGGGGTTACATTATTACAATATATATAGAGAGAGATAAGATAAGTACATAGGTTATTATTGGGGCTGTGAATATTTAGGAAAGTGCATTTATTTTCGATAATTGTGAAACGTAGCTTTTTTAGTACATAATTTGAATTATGCAATAACAAATCAATTTATGAAACTTTTATTTTGCATTTTTTTATGTTTTTAATTTTTTAGGTCATTTTTTGCCTTTTAAGGTCCTGTTTTCCTCAAGTTCATTTTTCAGTATTTTTAATTAAATTTCGTAAATTAACATCTTTAAAAACCCTTTTAAAAAAATATTTCAGCCGTTTCAGGCGAATAACATTATTAAAAAATCAATCAACTTCAAAATCGAAATTCAAATAAAATCAACTTATTTATCATCTTTTTTTTTATTAAATAAATACATTTTTATGCATATAATATACTATCAATATAAATGTTCAATTAAAAACCATTTTAAATGCATTTTATACCATAATTTTTAGCATTTTTTTTTAAGGTTTTTTAGTGCATTAAATTCATAGTTCTAGTTATTATACTAGGCTTCTGAGAAATTTCGGGAGTTGTTACAACCCCTTATCCCCCTCTAGTTGCGCCACTGCCAACAAGACTGTACAACGAACAGGTCGCGTGCGCGTTTCAAACAGTCGGGAGCATAGTGATAATTATTTTATTCGTTTGATCCACGTGTGGACCACTGCAAAAATCCAGAAATATATGCCAGCCACACTTCACATCATATTTACTGTATAATATTGATATTTACAAAGTTGTATACAGCTGTACAAAGTACGTAACCCGTTTTCCGGGTATACTCGAAGCGTTTTTGTAGGCCGTAGAGCTCAATACTTTTCAAACTAGTTACCTCGATATTTTAATATATCCGAATAAAAACGGTTTTACAGTCGTTCATTTATTTTACACCAATAAATGTATTTTGTACATGGACACTGTACAAAATTTAAACCCTCAATTTTCTCTAAATGTATTAACGCTTATATAGAAATAACATTTTTTTTGGTAGTTTGAAGACTTACAAAACAAAATGTTTGAAAAAATCACGTTTTTATTATTTTTACTTATTCGAACGACAAAAATATTTTAATTGCATACTTCAAAGCAGAATAATTTTTTGAAAATGTAATTGTATAAAAGTATTATTCCAAAATCCTTGATACTGTTCAAGAAAACGAGAGTTTACATTTAAAATAATTATGCTCATCATAATTGGTGCAGCAAATTGTTGGTGAATTACTTTTTTTTTCACACCACAATGTATAATATTTAATTAATGTCAAAGTATTCACTGACCAGGACATTAATATATATTATATAATGTATAATAATATAACATCACGCGTGATGTTATATTATAAATTGTGTGTACACTGTACCGCACTAAAAAGTATTCATGGCTTTGTGATATTTCGCCGACAAAATGTATAATATAATATCTCAGACTGTTTGAAATATTAATTTAGGGACGAATTTATTATAAACGTTACATAATTTTCCTTCTGTGAAAAGTCGTGACAATTACGTTTATTTATTTGATTTTTTTCCTTGTTGCGTTTAGACTACTTATGTCGTCAATTAATCCGGTTGGTTTATTTTTGAATTCGTTATAAATTCGAGCAATGCGGACAAAGAGGAATATTTGACGAAATTGTTATTTTTCATTTTATTGTTATTTAATTTTCAGCGCATTCGAGGAATTTAAATGTTTTAAAAACTGATTGGCTCTATTCAAACAAAAGATTTGGTGCTTACTGAAAATGTTTTAATTTAAAATTCCATTCTCCCTGGAGGTGGTGTGTGATATAGCTGAATTCTGTCCGAGAGTAGCTTTTTATTGTTGAAACTCATCAATTCTAAATATGTCTGTAATGTATTAATTTCATCCAATAGCTTTAATATCAAGATTAATTTATACGTAATTCTGTTTTGTAATTTAATATTATTACATACAAAAAATGTATGTTTGTCATTCTTTATAAAATAATAATATAATAATGTTATTATATTATTATTATAATATTATTTTTTATTACCTAATATTCACTTTTTTTATTTGTCATAGTTATTTGAACTAATTTTAATGACTTATACAGATTTGATCTGGAGTTTATTAAAACATTAAATCTGTTTAAATTTTTCTGTGTATAGAAAAATATATTCAAATGTTCTTTCGAAGTGTTCATTTTCAGAATTTATAGTGGTTTTTATGAAATTTGGAAAAAAATTGATTATATAATAATTTAAAATGTTCAACACTTTATAATTTTGTACTTGAATTAAATCCATCTATAAATTCCTATAATTCATAGTGTACACTATATTATTTTCAATATATAAAATTAGTTAGCCAATGAAAAGAAAAATAATTGAAAGTATAAAATACAATTTTATAAAACTCAATAAACTAATATACATGTATAAATGTACTTACATTATTATTGTAAAAATAAAATAAAATTCGTTATTCAACTTTGGAGTGAAAATTTAATGAAGAGAATCATACTTAAAAAAATCCTTTCTCTCTCATATATATATATATATATATTTGTATAAGTATTATATACATAAAAAAGACTAATGTTATAACTTATACAGATAGATATGAATATAATATAACTAAATATAATACAAAAAGAAAAACTCAGTTCAGTTGAGAATTTAAGAGCAGAGAAAGATAAGGTATTGCAGTTAATATGATATATAGTAACGACCAACGACACAAAATAAAAGTACCTAACTGTTTTTTTCTTGTATGAACTTATTGACCTAACTTGATAATACGGTAGATTATAATATAATATAATACTGTAAAATACATAATATAATATTTACTTTTACGATTTAATATCATATTATTATTATTGTGATATACTGATATGAATAATATATCATTTTAAATTTCTTTAAAACTGTCTTTATTCTTTACTCAAATAATGTTTTTTTTTCTTAACTTGGCGTTGGTTGAACATTTTTTAAACGATACCTAATCAATTAGATATAATATAAACAAATTTTGTTTTTACTCAACCATAGTAATATTTTCAGAAAATTATAATAATACATTTTTAGTCGTACACAATGTGTGTTAATGTTAAGGGTAGTAAAGGGATACCTGATCAAGTTCTAGTATACTTAAAAAACGTTCTTTTAAAAATATATTTTGAAACGCCGAAGCCTTAAAGTTGAATCACTTGTACGTTAAAAATAATTATTTATTTTCAAAATTAAATCACTTACGTTTTATAAAAGATATTTCATTAAATATTTTTCAAGTTTATAAAAATATTATTTTATAATCGAATTTCTTTTGTTTCTTGCTGAGCTAAATGTTTGATTACCTGCATGTATAATATATTTTTATTGTACTAAATATTATAATATTTAATATTTGATTTTATCATTACATGTGTAAGTATTGATTAAACTAATATTCACAACGCGAGTCGAAAGCCCTAAAGAAAATAAATAGATAATATTAAAAATATTTTGTTTCAAAAACATAATTTATTACTTAGTAATAAATATTTTGTTGTATAATTATTACAATTTAAATTTTGAAAAAGTGGACGCAAAAATTTCGTAGAGAAAATGAGAAACCTAAATGTAAACTAAAACAAAAATACGCGGTATCTCTATATCGAGGATAATTAGTAGGTAATAAGGTCTTATCTCATATAGTCATATGTATAGAGAGATCTTAATTATATAAGATAATAAAGGAGTAAGCTATTAATCATGTAGACCATATAAATAATTCTATTAGTCTTAAGCATACTAAACGTTGGTTAAATAATAGACGCCATTTCTAATTTCAAATAATTGGTAGTTATTGTATTTGTTCTTTGAGAAAAATGTGTATACTTACTTTACATTGTCGAATGAAAATGTTCAACTAGAATAAAATCAGTAACGTGCCAAGTGCCCAAGTCCACTGCGGTAAACGGCATCTATCCGTCTGCAACCACAACTAATAATGTAAATTAATAATATACGAAACCATGCGAAGGGTATGTGAGTCACGGAGGGATAAGTTTCCAAATAATTTTTGTATTCTATTTAATCATTTTTTTTTTTTTTTTGTCAACTTGTTATAAATATGATCAAAAGTATATTGATTTTGAAGACATTATTGAATAATTTTCTGTAAATAATAGAACAATAATATTACAATAATTGCCTTGTGATAAAGTTAATATGTATATCTTAGCCCTCATGACTGTAGCTACGGGGATGGCTCAGGGGTTCAAACCCCCTCCGCTTTAACAAAGTAGAAAATTTAAACATTTTTAGTATATTCTAAAATTTAAAATTTTTCAAGCGATTTTTTTTTAATTGAATAAATAATTAATATAATATAAACTAAAGTACATATTTTATAGTATAGTGTTCAAGCTCAAGGTGTATAATGATGGTGATATCATTGATATCAGTCACAATTTTGTATTTATAGATCCACGAACTACTTGTAAGTTAACTTTTTATAAAATATTTAGCATTTGTAGTTATAATTCATTCAAATACTTTAAAATAGCGTCTCACACAAATTACATAACAAGTTATTTTTCTGGAGTCGACCCTACTTTTAATGATAATAATAGTGAAGTTGTTTCTCGATCATCTGAATTAGCACTTATTGGTATTGACCAAAATCAAGTAAGTATTTTTTATAAATTGGTTAAAATAATTTAATATTATACAATATAATTATTAATTATTATTCATTTAACAGTATTATTAAATGAAAAGTTGATATGCATTTACAAATAAATCAGTGACAATTTAAAATTGAACTGGAAAAAACTTATTTATTTTATTTATCAATTGTTTTTGGGCATACTGTATACACATTGCATATTTTTATCTAGTTACTTGATATTAGAAAAAAAAGTCCCTGGTAAAAAGTCAAACAGAAAAAAAGTCGCACGTTGCATATATAAAAGTATATAAAATTATAATAAATTTATTAAAATTTAAAAAAAAATCTTATAATAATATTATTTAAAATATAAAAATGTATTTATTCAGTTATAAGAAATTTTGACCTATTTATTTAAAAAAAAAAATAGGACTATCTGCAGGATTTGTCTTTGTCTTTGTTCCGTTTTATTTATACTGTAATTGGAGACTTTTTTCCGTTTACCCTAGTGTCTATTCAGCTTACTATCTATCTAAACTCGAAACAACTTTTTTATTGCATTTCTATTTTTTTAAATAATAGCTAATAGCTTATTAGTTTACTTTCTCAGCTTGCCAATGCATTTTGCCTGATATCTAAGTTTTTTTAAAGGTTATTGATCCTCGAAATAACGATATTGGTTTGTTTATTAATGCTAATGGCGGTAGTTTGACTGCTGAACAATAGCAATAGCACCTAGTAACTTTTAAAATTCCTATCTATGGAGCTGGACCCTCCCCATAGAAAATTCTTAGCTACGGCCCTGCTATATCTAGTTGTTTTTACGTATACCTATCAATATAAATATGAAAAACATAGCACTCGTAGATAAATATATTACATTTATTTAATAATTATGTTATTATATTATGTCAGTTTTTAACTGTTATATTTTAATGCTATGATATTATTAAAATTATTGGTAGATAATTATGGTGATACGGGGGAATGCCAGGTCACACGTCTTAAGTGCGCCTCAAAAGCATAATCTCCCCTCGCGGGATGTTAGAATTAATTTCCGCCTATGCATCACGTGTAGTTTTAAACAGCAACAACAAATGCCGCGAGCGGTCGCCGATTAATGGTGTTCTGCTTGCCGTAGTCAGATATACGGCCGCGGAGGACTTTTTGTGCCAAATTGTGCACGATTTCCGTGTTATCAACGACGACGAACCCGGCGCATCGTTCTCAGAGGTCTGGATGACGTTTCGGAGGCGTGTCCGCGAACCAAACCCGGTCGGAATCCTATAAACTCGTCCATATACACGCGTATTATTAGGACGACGACGACGATACGCCGTGTCCAGAGATTACCGTCGTCGATACGACTTTGCGTACGCCGACGTTAATAATAATATGTAATTGTACACACGCGGAAATAAACTGCGTCCGACGAGTCTCCGTGTGTCGGCGGTGCGTGTGTGCGCGTGTGGTCTCCGTTCGTCTCGGCCAATACTTGTCAACCCGTCAACTCGACGTTTATACTTACGATGACCTCCGCCGTCGCCGAGCCGACTCGCGGCCGAACGTCGGCAAACTACACTATATACATTAATATAACGATTGTACCTACGCCGAGCCGATACAATAATAATTTATACCTTTGTTGTTTTGCGTTAATGGGACACCGTTGCGACTTATATGTTATTATTACGACCGAGTTATAATACTTTTTACGGTTTGCGCGTGGCACCGCAATCGTGTTTTGTGCTATCATCTGATTTTTCGTCACGCCTATCGTTGTCGTTGTCAAGTGATGACGTGTCATGTATTATAATAATACTGTAATTTTATTTTCGTTCGGATTTAAGTTAGTCTCGTACAACTGAGATAGTGAAATATATAGATATATTAGATACAGAGTAATTCGCCAAACACGTTCCTTATCGTTAATTCCTTCGATAATGAATTTATTTAAATTCATGAGATTTTTTGCACTATACTCAACGAGTGCGCTCTATAGTGATGATTCAAACTTCGATTTTTCATACGAGAACGCCGAATATTTTCCATTTTTATAGTAAATTATTTATTGGATAGATCTTTTTAAAAAAAAATGATGTACCAAATTCAAAATACAAATTGTTATTTCGCAGACACAATAAACAGTTTATACAAATTATACTAAGGATAATAAATCTTAAAATTGGTTTTATGAAAATATAAAATGTATAAAATTTGATATCTAGTATTATAATTGGTACATTTTTACAAATTACTATAGTTTACTGTTTAATATTAATCACTTCAATTTTAAATAACCATTGTTACTAATTTTTCAAAATCATTATCACGAACCTATATGCTTTGTACGCAAAGTTAAATAACTTGAGAACTACTCTTTTGTATTTTTTTTTTCTAATGCTTCAATATATTTTCAGAATGATTATCTTTTAAATAATTTTCAGAACAAAATGGGTTTTTTATTTAAAAAAAATAAATAAATAACAGAAGTTAGTTTTTCATTATAATATGACACTCTTAAAGCTTAAATAATACAAAAAAACCGCAAGAATTTTAAAATATTTAAAAATTTCAAAAGTCAGATTTTGAATAATTGTATTATATTAAAGAAAAAAAAAGGAGTGACCGTACCTGGTAAATCACCTTGCGTATACCATGCAATGTATCTACCTGCCATAGCGATTACCGTGGTACATACTACATAGGTATATTATATTATGTTTTTATTATTGCATATCAACCTTAGCGTTCGACGTTTCGGGTCACGAAAGTATTATGGAAATAGTAATCCCGAGAAACGGTTTCCGCATATTATCTTTCGTCTACAAGCTTCAAATGCCATCCATATATACACAACACTAGCTTTTTTCGATATAATATTGTAGTAATATAAAGTAGGTACCACCAACGATGATCATATATTCCTTCCATTACCTTATTTTTTTCAATTTAAATATTCAAAGATAATATTTTATTAAGAAATGTGTTTTTCTAAAATTTATATTATTATTTATATTCAATTTTCATAAAGTATCGGTATTTGGTATAATATCGTTCGTATCTTGTTTTGATTTTTTTATTAGACTATACAAATGTAAATTGTTCTATAGACACCACATATAGTAGGTAATTTCACCCAAATTTATTATTTTCCAGTAAGTACCTATAACCTATTATGACATAGAGTCATATGAACAGACGTTAATTTTTACTTTGAGCACATTATTATAATATAATATAATATAATTAATGCTAAATTATATACAGGTTTTTCTGGTCTGTATAATATTTTAACTAAAACTTATTAATGAGCTCTTGTAACCTAAGTTTTTTTTCTGAGATTCAATATAAATTGCCTATTAATGGTGTTTCATCGTAGGTATAATATAATACAATATTTGAATAATTTTAAAATAAATTAGGTACAAATTATTATTTTACCAACTTAAAAATTCAATACCCGTAATAATGTATAGTAAATGTTGTTTTTTTCAAAATTATGAATTTATGTTAGCTATAAAGAAACGAACACAACCAATTAACGAAAAACTAAAAATTAAGTGAGACAGTGCTTTATACTACATACATGTCTTAAATAATAATTATTATTAGTGCATTACTTTAAAGCGCGTCTTTATAATGTAATCGATTAAAACTATTCAAACTCTATTGTGTAAATTTTGTCTGCATTTTGTAACATTGGTATTCACATTTAGATTCCTTCATTATGACTGCAATAAACCACTAGAATTTCATCAAAATCAAGTAATTTCGATTAAAATTGCTGTTAAATACAATGACTAGTTTAGAGGTTTTGACTGTACTGATAATTTGAAAATACTTCTTGGAAGTTGGAAGTTACATAAAACATTTGACGTTATTTAAAACATCTTTGTTATAGTAAAAAATATTATATTTTATTCATTCGTAATACTGGTTTTAACCTTACAATGCATGATATTTTTTTTGTATATATTTTATTTATTGTTTCTTCGTGTAACTCTTGATTAAAAAAAAATTAAGAAAAAAAATATTTTAAGTCCCTCAAAATAAAGACTTTAAGTTTGTTGCTTGTGAGCAATACTATGCATTCGAGGTTCTTAACAATTAAGTGAAATCGAATTCATAAAATATTATAAATTATAATAGAAAAAAATAAAAACAAATGATACATTTCTTGTATGATATAAAACTACAAAATATCTGCCTAGTAAAAATTTAAATATCACTTATTATGATGGTAAAAAATTATAAATGTACCAAACATAAACTGAATAATGAAATAATATTCACCAATAAACTTATATGAGGGATAACCAATAAAATATAAAATTAACAAAGTAAAAAAAACTAAAGACACCAATAATGTCTAACATTTGTCAGAAATTCGAGACCCATCAATGTAAGCAAACCAATATATTTTTGTAAATCTTCAGGAGTGATTTGGGTTGGATTATATAAACCATTTAAAACACTATACTCAAGCGGTTCTGAACAAATGTGATCTATTAATTCGTTTGGAAAAAAAATATTTAAATATTTGGAAAACACCTCTCATTCTAGTTCAAGAATGTCTTCAGGTAAATTTGTGTTTCCTTGTAAAGTACATGAAACTTCGATCAAATTTCCCGATAACCATTTATTTGAGATTGTTAAGAGATTGCTGTGAGATTGATCACTTATATGTGGCCCGAACAGAACTCATTGAATTGATAAAAAATATAAATTTCAAAACTAATATTACTATAAATATAAAATATAATAAAACAATCAAAGTGTGTCGCACGCACTTGCGATAAAGATGATTATGTTTTTGATATTTTTTCTATTTATAACGATTTTGATGTATTTTATCTTATCGCTAAACTGGCCGTAGCTCGAAGGTAGGTACGCATTATGATTATACCTATGAACGGTGAGTCATGTTGTAGATGTGTAATAGCGTTGGTGTCAGGCACATTTATTTATAAAATATTTCAATCGTCAGAGACGTAAAACATACGTTTTTGTTATTTTATTTTTTTACATTTGTAGTGACATTATGGCAGGCGTATCTTTTAGCTGTAGTCTAGCTGCTAGACTGTTAGAGGACTAATACATATGTTTGGAGGGTCAATAGTATTTGGAATAGAAGGATCAGTATCCACAGTTACCTTTTTATACTTATTATAATCAGAAAGGTCATTGAAAATTATAAAAAAACGACAAACGAATCTATACGTGTATAAAATTCATCAAACTGTTGCAATAATTTAGTTAGTTCATCAGCATTGTTTTCATCTAATAAATTATTACAAGCATTATCCCACTTCACATTATTATTTAAACTGTTACCATTTTCAGAGTCAGTTGGTATACTATCTTGATCCCATCAAAAACATATATGTCAAATAAGAGCCAAGTTCAATATTATGATAATGATATACATGTATGCCTTGGTTGTTGACTTAAACGACAAAAGAAACGAGATCTAAATGGGTGCCAAGTTCAATGGTCAGTCCTCAAATTTATTTATAACAACATAAAATATTTTATAACAACTTAAAATATAATTTATTTTTATAACTTAGGTCTTAGGATAATATATTTAAGCCTAAGGTCTGACTTGGCTAGTTCTCATATACGAATTATTATTAAGTACCAACTATTTTTTAAATATTGCTATGAAAGATAATACCTACATTTTGACAAGGCTGGGTATTAACGCATTGTTTAGTAAATTAAATTTTTTAACTTAATAAGTTATTTTTTTTATGATTATTAACTTTGGGAGTTTTCGAATTAACTTTTAATTAACTTGAATTAATTTTCATTTAAACAAGTTAAGTTAATTTCAATAAAATTGTGTAAACTATTGTAGGTATACAAATTGCTGGTACACATTTTATAAGTTACAAGTGTGCTAACAAAATTTGTACTGTTACCTTTTGGAACATAAACAATAATAATAGTTTTTTGGTCTAATAACATGGACATTTTTAGGTACCAATTATTTTAATTTTACCTATGTAAAAACAAGATACTTTTTTTTTAACTAACTTAACTTGAGTTAAAAAGTTAATATTAAATTTTGATTAACTCTTAACTTAGTTCAACTGATAGAACATTTTGAATTAACTTTTAACTATTAACTTAATTTAGATTTTATTTTAATTTAACTGAGTTAAAGAATATAATTAACTTGCCCAGTCTTGCATTTTGACAAATGTTAATCAATGGTAGTTCTTACGTGTCTATAAAGTACATTTTGATCTAACTAGGTAGAGTATTTTAAACCAACTTGGAAAACAATACATTTTATTTCAAATAAAATTTCAAAAAATTCCCTCTTATGGTATATGTTAAGGTGCATCATAACTCATATTTTGGAATATTGCTCCTAAATGTTACGATAATTATCTTAATATTAGTTAGGTATTATTTTTAGTAGATACATTTAATTATAAATATTAAAAATCAATAAATGCTTACTGTTAGATAAATGCAGTTGTAGACAATTGAAAAATACAATGGATATTGGATACAATAGTCAATAATTGTATTATTACACAAAATATTGTACTAAAGCAGTAAAGCTAATATTGTCAATAGTACCTTTAAGAAGATAATAAGATTCATAATTCACTAAATGAAGAGATAATATATTATATTATATTGGATTGCGTGTATTTCTATCTACATTCTACAAGTACAAGTAAATTAGTATATATGTATACTATATTTGTGAAAAAAAAGTTATGATTTTGAAATTGAAAAGTTATAGAAAAACTAACACATTTTATTGATTTCTGACATTCTACCACAGATCTATTATACATAATAATTATTATAATTCGTTATTGTGCAGTACTATTTTGGTGACTGTTAGACTGCAGGTATACGATGTATGTAACATCAGACATCGTTATTCGTTATCACTTACCATAAGCTCGTGCCATAAAGGTAAATTAATATTATCCATGCTGAACTGCTGAGTCAAATTGGACCAGTGCTGTCGTCCCGCGTTCGACACGCGTATACTAAGTAACAGTACGCATATTGTATTGTATATTAAATTTGGAGAATCGTGGGAAAATTTTTCGTCGCGACGGTCGTCTTTACTTACACGTATTATATATAAATTATATAAAATAAATATAATTTATAGAGTTCGGTATGAATCAAAACTGATTAATTTCGAAACGCGTGGCCCGTTTGAGGAAAGAACGAATTAAATTCAGACGTCGTCATCGTCTGGATGCATAATATTATATACATAGAAGACCCCCTGCAAAGCTCTGCAAAGGGGTAGAGCGCCGTATATCAATGCGTACGAAAGAATAACGTAACGAGACACGATTAGATTATACGGATGAGGGTCCTCGTTGAATCCAATTAAACGATACATAATATAATATTGTATATTGTTATTATTATTCGACAATATTACGCTGTATGCGTGTCCGATAAACGGGCAACTCCTCGTGTATCGCGTGTGCCACCATCTCGCGCTCAATTCATATATATTATATTTTAGAACCGCCGTGTCTATCTGCAATAATATTTTCGTGCGTTTTCGTGCGCGGTGGTTCGCGTCACTTTTGGGTTTTAGTCCCTCGTCGTCAAACGATGAAATCGTAAAAAATAGTGTGTGGGTGTAGAGCGAAAATGAAAAAAAAAACGGATTGTCCCGAAGGGGCCACTATCGCTATCACGGCGTACGTACGCTGTTTTCGTATCGGGGGAAAACAATACTGTACGACGACAAAAAATGAGTCATTTTCCGGAAATCGGGGTAGCGGTCTCGCCGGGGCCGTTTCCGCCGAAATACGGTATACGCGACAACCGGGGTCCTCGTCGTCATTAACCCGGAGGAGAGCGCGAAAATATGAAGAAAACAAGGAAAACCGACGCCCGCTCTTATATAAGTATATAACACGTTGTTTTTACGTGTACGCTCGAGAAAAGCACCATAGTATTGGAATATACGTACACCGTGCATATATTACAACACTCGAGCGCAATCGGTCCGCGGGGAATCCGTCGTTTATAATATAATATATACGGATTGTTGCTTTCCGACGTTCGGCGTGCGATCTAGAAACACCAACGACTGCCTTCGGGACGTAATAACAGTTTGCTCCTGCAGATATTTGGTGCGTCGGAGCCGCCGCCGGCAGCGCGAGTAATCTATCGGAAAATTCCACGAATAATGTTTAACTGTGATCCAAGAATAAACGTTAAATCGTTTGCACATAACATAATATACTATATTAATAGTAATTGTTATTGCGATCGGCAATATGTAAGCGTCATGACTATCATTATTATTACTTATTGGGTATACGATACGGTCGAGCCGGGCGCTAGTCTAACTGCTCGGTAGCTGCAGGTCCGCGTTTAGGGCCCATAAACGGCGATGTGGTGTGGATATCGTCGCAGTAGGTAATTGGAAAAAAAATTGATTGGTCGCACACAAAACACCGCACACACACACACACTAAAAAACGCCGATGTAATAATGCATTGAAGTTAATATTTGTTGTTTCCTAAGGTAAAGGAGATAATATTAACATTATTACAAAGAGAAACAAACGAAAATCCATTAGGTCTCGCACGACCATTCAATAATCATTGATAAATGATTATAAATAAATGTTATAATTATTCAGTTAATATTTATTTTATTTAATCACACCGTATAGAAAAAGTGATTTTAAACAAAATCAAACAAATCATACGTTTTATTAATTTAATAATATGGTAGATGCTATAACTTATCATAATTCTAAGGCATTTGTAGCCTATATAAACCGTGTTGTGCATACTACGTACGACATACATACTCGTACTATGTCGAATTTTCAATAAAATAGTTAATCAATCATCAAATAGGAGAAGAATAGAGTATAGCTAGCTTTTTTCTGTATTTCAATTATGTAATACAGTAATTTACGTGTGTTATTCTAATTTAGTTTGTATACGTAACTTATTATTATTATACATATTTATTTTTCATAATATTCAATATATTTTAATGGGCAAAATTATAACTCTCTATTACAATAAAAGCTACGGCTTAAAGGTGCAGATATTATTGTATTTATATATTATACTATGTGGATTTTATACGAACAAACAAATTTACAATAAAAAAAAAAATCAAAACAAAAACAAATTAAAAGTTACAAAGTCACTAGTGACTTGGGTGATAGTTAAAAACAATTAATTAACTTTTTTGACTGAGTTGATTGAGTGTTTTTTTTCCATATTAACTTTAAACATCTAAAGTTAAATATGTTATTTGATAGCTATTAAATTATGGCTTTATGCGTTGTGCAGTGGCCAGTAGGATGATTGAGGGTTGACTCAACTAAACTAACTCGAGTTATTTTTGTCATTGTGTGCACACAGCGTCGTTTTATGTATACGGTCTCGTCGAACTCGGTAGTAACCAGTACAATAAGGTAACACCATTGGTCATCGAAACGCAAACAGTCGTCACACCGCAGTCGTGTGTAGACTTAGTATCATTATACACACGCACACATATATATATATTTATAAATTGCGTGCATGTGCTGAGGACAAAACGCAATAACAACAACAACAACTACCACGATAATTTAGTGGTAACGGCGGTCGTTACCGCTGGGTGGGCGATTTCGCGAGGGGGACAGATGCGTCGCATACGCGCACACATAATTTCATTATCGCGCGATAATAATAATAATATAAATTATTATTACACGCGCGCTCGCATACGTCAAACAATATAGCGAGTGATGTCGCTGCTGCTGTTGCCGGACCCCGTCGCAGCATCCACGTCGACATCTGCCGTCCTCCTGTGCAGCGACAGCAGCAGATATTATACCGCACACGTCGCGTGTGGTGTGGTGTCACCGCCGCGCGCGATCGATAAATCACGGACGTTTTTGTATTATTATCATTATTGCTAGCACACACACAGACACGACGACGACGACGTCCGAGAGCCGTATGGTATTATCACCGCGCTGTTATTGCTCGTATCATCGTTATTATCGTTGTATATAAATATTGACACGTTACGTCGGTGTCCCCCCCCCGTGTGTACACTGTACGCGCGTCGACCACCGCGGATCGCGTGGCCCACACGAGACGAACGATTTTGCGCGTCGCGATGTAGGGGCGGTGTGAAAAAACCTCGGGATATCGTCATTGTAGCTCTTCATTCACTCGTCCGCGATGGCTCCGTCGCGAAATACCGTCGAGGGGAACGGGGCGGCGAAAGACCGCGCGCGCGATGAAAAGAAAATATTCCGGCCATTGTGTCGCCGTCGCCGTGAATTGCGCGCGAAAAGTTTATTTCGGACTGACGAGTCACGTGATGTCGACGCACGGCGATTGTCAAAATACACTTAATTCACGGGGTCTTGCCGGCGTCGGGCATTTATCAATGTAATGTACGCAGACCTGATGCGGTGAGCGCACACACGATATAACATGATACGTATAAACGTATATATATATATATACATTTATGTATAGGAACAGACAGGCGATGCCCAGTTATACCCAGTCTGCTGCAGCAGTTGTCCGAAAACCCCTTTTGTGCGTCACCTTATTTATTTATTGCGATTATTTTCGTTTATTTTTTTTATATTTTTTTGTCTTAACGGTACAGTAAGTCTTAACAATCGGAGATTTATATATTTTTTCCTGTATTCCGCCGCGCGCGAGCGTTCCTTTGTCAAACGAATGTACAGAATATAATACGCGATCCTCCGCGGATTATCCGGTGGTATTATTACGGTCTGCGGACGTTGCGACATCGTTGCGTGTGATCTTCGCTGCGAGTGAATGCGGACCCGGTCAAAGCCGGGTAAGTCTTGCGGAAGAAACCGCGTAACTGAGAGACGAAGGGTGGCGGCGTTTGAAATGAGTGTTGAACGTCGTCTGCTGCAGCAGGTTCGCGATCATTCGGTCCATGAAATGGGTCGTCGTGTCCCGCACACAACATATTTTCCTTTCAGTTTCGTATATTTTTTTTAATTAATATAGGTGTATACGTTTTTTCGAAACCTTTGAAAATGTACGTACCTAATCCTACCCGAACGCTGATCGTCGGCTTAATTCTCATTTATTATATAGGTATAATACGTATCCACTATCCAAGATTCATTTTCTGAAAAGTTTGATAAATATTTTTACAGCTATATATACTTATCATAATACCAATAACTATATATTTTTTATAGAAAACACCGTTCACATGCACAATTACAATAAGGTATATGTACCATGTTATATGCTCATAGACGTCGTTGTCGTGTTAAAGGCATCGCGACAAATATTGCTCTATTCATACGTCACGGGGACTTTTTGTTTTCGAGTCGATTGTCAGATGTATTCGGAAATTTATTCGTTTTTCGGAAATTCAAAAACTTTCTGACAATGACGTAAAACGATAAAACGAATCGTTTTATCTTAGATGATTTCCACATTCAATTTTCACCAAACGTAATTTAAGCATTTTCTAGAAATTATATAATTTTTAAAATGTTTTTATTTTGAACTATTTGTAGATTTATTTATAAGCGTTTAAACTTCAAAAGATTTTAAAACTTGTCAAAATCACGGTCATTTTTGAATTATTTTGTAGTTTAAAATTATATCAATTATTAATTTTAATATTTAAGGCCTGAACATTCAATAATATTTCACATAAGTTATTATTGCAGTAATTTAAAAATATCAATATCACCGATATAACTATAGAATATTTTATTTTAATTGCCTATACATTTGACGGTAGGTAGCAGGTACATGTAATAGTTTTGATAAAATATATTAAAAAAATAAATAGTCAATATAAATATAACCTCATAAGATTAATTAACCTAAGAAATATATTATGTTTAACTGCCAATTATCTTGTATTAAAATAATTGCTTTCGTTTATAGGTACAATTATTTATCATTGCATTTAAATGTATAATGACTCAAAGTCCGAAGTATATACTATGCGGCATAAGTGACTTATTTTTAGCTTACACTGGCTCGAACATTCGAGTTTAGTGCGTTTTACAGATCCCTCAATAATGTGTAGTTAACCAGAAACGTAGAAATGTGGACAGAAATACACCCCACGGGTTTCGGTTCCCTCCGAGAATATGCGAAGCGTGTCGACAACCCGGCCGTACGCCGCCGTCCTTGATAGGTTTCTCAGAATTCAATACCGTGTCCTGAGGATATTTATTCTCATATATATATATATATATATAATTTATATACTCACGCAAACGAAAACCGGACACCGGATCTATTTCCGTTGTGGAGACACACGGAGAACGTTTTTCCCGTTTCCGGTATTTTCGTTCTCCGTTGAAATACGTTCACATAAAACGTACCTAACCTGCAAGGTACTCGTTCGGTGGCGTAGAGTGAACATGGCATTGGGCTAATGAAGAAACATCCGCCGGAGATGGTCGTCAGGTCCACGTGACCCGGCCGGTGAATTTTTACAAATGCATTTTAAATGAATATAATTATTATTACCTACCTACCGTTTTCATAGTCTACTATAATACGGTGTAATTTATGTAACTATCTCAAATTGCAATCAGTACTCACATCTTATAAATCCGGACACCTTGCTACGCAAGTTTTCGCACGACATTAAAACCGTACCAAATAACTATGTAGACATTTTTCAGTGACCGTGAGAATACCGTTCACAAACAAATAATGATATTAGTCAGTATAGGATAATTACATGATTATTCAAAAATATTATTATACCTTTAACTGTTACCCGTATCTATGTAACATAAAAACATTACTATTAAAATAATATTTTGTCCTCTACTGTAATTAAAAAATTAAAAAATACAAATATTTTCTTATACCGAAATATCACAAAGCTCGATAGCTATTTTTAATCAGCTTTCATATTAATTATGACACAGGAAAACGTTTTTATTTTTTGCATTCCTAAACATTACGTTTTGTATAAAGTATTGTATGTATACGTAAAATTATAACTATGTATAAATATAATATTATCTTCGAGGTAGCAAGAATTGAAGGTCATTTACCACCATTACGATCTTACTAATGCCTTTTTTGTGTATAATTTACGTATAAGTGCACACCGATTTTATGATAGAATCAGGTCGTATACAAAGTTTTTATTTGATAGTTAACTGAAATTTAGAGGTTTTTGTGGCTCATTTTATAGATTTGTTTATTTTTTATGATGCATTTAACGAGTTTTCATACTCATTCGGTTGGTTATAACGATTTTCAAAAATATTTTAAAGATTATTACACTGAAATGTCATCAGTATATTGGTTATCTTGTTAATAATACCACTCATCTATGTAACCTTATGAAATATTTCATTTTATTATTAAATTTATCACTTAATCATGCCAACTATTCACCAAGTTTAACTAAACTATAATATTATTAACTGTTCATATTTCAGTCAAGTATTATTATGGTTTGCATTCGAAAAAGTAAAGTACCAATATCGAAATACCTATGACCTAAGTAATTGTTTGGATCCATATACAATATAATTTAACACATAAGTAAAATCATATTCTTTGACCTATTTTATTTGATTATCAATTTATCACTTGGAGAAATGTAGAGCAATCAATAAGGTTATTCAATAATTTGTTTGCATTGAAATCAGTCAAAAAAATATAATGATTCGATTCATTTGCATTTTTTAAATTGATATATGAAAATGGATTATGCGAACGTGTGATAAATGACTTTGAATAATTTAAACTCCAATTCATAAATATGATTTTAATTAATCCTTAAATTACTCTAATTATAATTTATTTTTAAAAAAATATGACCTTATCATAATCCATTTAATAAAAAAAAAATATAAAATAATTAGTTACACTTTCACTTAATATATTTATATATTGTAATACATTTCTAATTAACTATATAAGTTTGAAGGTTATTATTTTGATTCACTAGATGATATGAAATCATTCATATTTAGCTATTACAAACGCAGTTTTATACATTTGGAGGATATGTAAAATACATTTTTCATTTAAATTATAAATACAATTTTTCTTAACAAGTTAACACTAAAAAACATAAAATGCTCTGTTTGATTATCATAAAAATATACAAGTAAGGAGTACATTTTGTTTTGAATAATAAAAGGACCACATTAGACAAAATATATTTTATTGCAATAAATGTATTTCATTTGAATTTAAGTGTGGAATCAATAAGAAAAATAAATAATATTTTGATTGATCATAAATCGTAATACTCATACTTAAATAATAAATATTACAATTTATTGTTTAAATTTTTCGACTTATTTTAAATGTATATCTATAAGCTTTTTTTTCTATCTAATTTCAAGTGCCATAAACCACTCGGTTAATAAAACTATTTTCACACGACCATAAGTTGTTATAAATTAATTTAGTTGAACTGATTTATTATTATTTTTTTAAAGGGGATATGACCAAAACTTTTTTCCAATTCAGCTGTTTTAGATTAATAGCCGTTTATAAACACCGTCGACCGAAAGGGGTCGAATATAATAATAAGGGACCTATTCTTATAGTTCACACTACCGCAGTCGACAAGCTCACGGAGCGCTGCATTTTAATGTCGCCTAGCTCGTTGTATACTATTTAAAGTATTAAAAAAAAAAAAAAAAAAAAAAAAACGACTTAAGCTGACTCCTTCACAATATAATATATACATGTATATCATAAAATATTAAGACCTCAATAGCGTGATGATCGACGGCGAGAAAAATAATAACGCGTTCTATGGCGGGTGAATCATAATCGAACAATAATAGTTATAATAATAGGTACTGAAAACCACCGCGTGGTATTGTATCTAATAAACACGTGCGAAAAAAAAAACAAAAAGTGAATATTTATGTGTACATCACGTACGTCCAAAGGGATTATGTACGCGTATATTATAGTTTAGTACGGCGATCGTATTTAGCTCGTAATTCATACGGTCTGGATTAAACCGGGTCGTTGCGGGGTCCTGCGCGCGTATAGCAAAAATTAGGGGGACGTTCGCCGCGCAGCTCTCCTAAAACCGTACAACACAATAATAGAACGATAAAGCGTAACAGCCACGTCGCACGTACGCGTATTACACGTATATTATATCATAATAAAATTATCATAATTTATGCATAATATTCCCTCTGCATATAATATGGACGACAGACGTATTCGGGACCGGATTGAGACGTATCGCCGAGAACTTCATTTTTTACCGACCTTTCGATAGAGATCCCGGCCACACTTTGAAAAAAATACCCGTACCTATGGTTTCTTTTTTTTCATTCATTATTAGCGTTCGGTACTGTTTTTATAGTTAATTTTAGTCCTTAGGTTACCTAAGAATTGACTTGCTTATCAACAAAAACTTTGAGAACAACTATTTATAATATATTTATGAGATTATCAAATGTCAGCTCAAGGGTACATTTTTTTGCCCAACGAAATTTTTTTTAATTACTATTTTTAGTAGTGGATAAAATATGGTTTTAATTAGTATTAATTAAATTTTCTGATTTCGTCTTTGTACTTTAAATATTACCTATATACATTTAATTTCAAAATAACTCCACATAAGTTTTACTCAGTACGGCCCACTTATCTTTTTGAAATAAAAATAAATAAATAATTAATTTCCATACACCCCTTTCAGAATTCCAAACAGTTCCAATTATTTCGTGACTCATGTTGTTGTAAAATATAGAGCACCGCGATCTTCCAGTACACCACATATTATTATGATGATTTTGCGAGGATCATCGCTGTGTTCATCAAAACAATGATTATTATATTATTATTATTATTATTATTATTATTATTATTATTATGATTATTTTGCACACGCCTTCACAATTTTACTCCGCACGTCTGCGTCTGTTCGAATATATAGTTATAATGAAATAATGCAATACTATAATATAGCCACGAGAATATATTATTGTAATGAGGGTTAGCGCCATTGTGTCAACAAGGCCTCTCTCTACATATATATATATATATTTGTGTGTCGTGCTGTGGTCGTGGTCACTGGTCATTGTCACGTCCATCCAGCAAAAAAGTTATAAAAAACTGTTCAAATATTATACATTATACGCGCGTTCATCCGTCATTGGTTTCCAAATTATTGTCTCGCCGTTGGACGTTACGTGCCTTTTTTGTCTCACAAAATCGACTTGGTCAGGTGAACTTCTGAGCGCGCAAGCAAGTGATAGATATGATATTATGATCATGTACTTTTGTAGGTCATCGGATTTGGACTTTCCATTTGGACCGTGCCACAACGCCAAAGTGATACTGGGAGGTGTTAAATATTATGTTGTATTATTATATGTATAGTTGTTTAAGAAATGAAAATGAACAGAGGCTTTTTGCACATAACAAGATACGTTAAATATGTAAATGAATGCAAGTGTTAAGAAATCATAAGTGTGTGGCACCGTGGCCATGTTGATAAATGATTTCAATTATTCACAAAATTAAAGAAATCAATAAGTAATTTCATACAATTTATGTCCGTAGTTATAAGTCTGTACGTCATATAGGCCAAAAATAAGTAATAGAAATAAATATTTCATATTATTTCATATTATTTTATAATAAATTATTAAAAAAAAATTATCTTACTTAACCAAAAGTTTACCTGATTTTTGAGCTTTTCTTAATCGATTTAAACATTTGAAAAAAAAAACTTTAATTCATCAATTATCAGTTTATCACTAATAAAACATAGCGCGTACCTACTACCTATGCAATTTGTATACACTGTGTTAACAAAAGTCCGTAGGCTATACGTACCATGAGTTTACGATAATGATTAATGATATGTCATTATGTTAGCAAACAAATTCCGAAAACTTCTACGTTACGTACACCACTTAAAACAACGATGAAATTTTTAGATCGACTCCAAGTAATTTGTTGTTGTTAAGAAATAGTATAAAACTATAAAATGATAGTATTTCACATTGCATCATTTATTTTCTCGAATATTTACCCTGATATTATAGACTTAGTCCTTACTCAAAGTTTAAACAAAATTTGGTGACAATTTTTTTCTCTCACTCATTTATTGAATTGTAATTTTTTAGATTTTAAATTTGTATGATTAAGTTGAAAATTTAAGCTTATAAATTATAAGCCATAATTATAAGTTATAATAATTATTTTTATTCACCTCAGCATAATACTCTTTTATTTTACGAATAATAAAAAAAATATATATATATAGCAACTTTATAGTAGGCACCTAATATAAGTTGAAAAGTAATGGTATTAGTACTCATATACTGTTGACGGTGGTCATCAAGCGAAAATATATAATTATCGTTACAAAAACGCTGAAGATTATCAGTTGACTGTTGAGAAGTTATTATCATATTCAATATTAAGTAAAACTGATGATCGATAAGGTAATTTTTTTTACGTTTTGTCGACCAAAACAGTTTTAAATATATATTAGTTTCATAATATGATTATAAGTCCATTAAAATAATATAAAACAACACGCAGGCTGAGAATATCGTATCGTGTCACTATTAAAAAAATATTGTAGTCAAAAAACGGTTTACACGCGATTTTGTTTACAATAGAGTTCTGGGTATAATTATATTAGCCGAGTGCATAATTTTAGTGAAATGTACACGATATGAAGGAAATAACAAAATTCTGGAAAAAAACTAACGTTACGCACGATCGCGATGTATCATTATATCATATACCTTATCCAACTACTGCGGTACTTGCATCGACTGTTTCGGCAAGATTTGTATGAAAACACCCGATGCGACCATTGAATATAATAATGTAGAACGTATTTTATTATTATTATTATTACTATTACTATTACTATACTGCAGCGTGTATAGGGTCAAGTCGGCTATTATTTCGGACGTGTCCGAATCGTCGCGGCGTCGGTATAAATTCGTACACAGAGTGACTACTGCAACGGCGGCGGAGGTGTCCGATTTAATACAAAGGCATCGCGTGAAATGCAATTTGTTATTCCCGTCAACACACACATACATTCGCATATGTGTATATGCTATATACGTTTGAGCGTGTGTATAAACACGACGGAGGGGCGACGGAGAGGGTTGCGGTGGCCGTTTTCCAGATAATGGAGAAAAGAACAATACAACAAAGGGACAGCGTCTTTCCATTAGCGCGCCTACTCTCCCATCCCTTTTACGGTGTGGCTCGACGACGCGTTGCGGTCTATACACAAACTGCAGTACACTGCCGTCCCCTTTGCTGCTCCACACATACGTATATACAATATATATCTATTATGTTATAAAGTACAACAGTAGATTTTATTAGAGAGAAACGAACGTGTGGAGAGAGAAAGAGCGCGAACAACGCGCAGGGTACAACAACACCGTCGTTGATGTCTCTCAAAATTTGATGAGCGAATATAATATATACATATATAGTTAAGGCGTGGTATAGTGCGGCTATGTATGACTGCGGTGGGATATAATAGTGGTAGTAATGTGTGTGTGTGTGTGTGTGTGTGGGTGTGTCGTGACTCGAAGGGTGACGAAAACAACGCCGGACACGTTAATCAGCGTGTGTTTTCATTAAGGGACCGTCATTTTGCACGCGACGACTTAACTACCGGGCTGCTGATGCTTGCAACGCACGAGCGGCGGACTATTTTTTTTTTTTTACCGAATAGAAGTTGCGTCGCCGGTGCAGTATATAATACCTCCCTACACGGTCGCGTACTTACGTACAAGGGTCGTTCTGCCGCGGAACCATCTCGCCCGCCGTAATAAACACGGGTTTCGCGGGCATAGCGGAAGCAGGTAGCGCAGTCGTAATAAACCGGCTGTTATACACAGCTAACCACTTCACGCAGCTCGTGTTTATCAAATTTATCGCGTACCCGGCGCGACCCCCTTGCGGCCGACTCGGCGTCCTGGCCCCGCTGATTGCGGTGGTTTTCGGCGAAAGGCTTTTAGAGACGCACGGAAATACGATAAGCCGTCGCCGTGTGCGTGTTTGCGCGTGTCTCCGCGTATTAGACCAAATGCGTTTCAACAGATTATGCAAAAATTGTTATTGTCTCCCTCCCCGCTTTCATCAACCATGCACACATAACGGTGCCCCGTGCAACCCCTCTCCGCACCCCGAAGACCGTCGCGCGGGACCGGACCTTTAAGCCGGTACGTGACTATCGTTGGCTCAGACTAACGCAACTATTATCGATGATAATAATGTCATAATAGTTTAATGTATTATAATATAATGTAGATCACGGTACATAGCGGCCACTATATTTGCCCGATAAGTTTGTCAAAATTATCTAATAATGCTATCGTGTTGTCCGCTAATTATTTCTTAACTTTAACTCTTTGAGATGTGTAGAGTATTGTGATTTTGTTAAAAGCGATGCGTTTATAAATCAAACAAAACCGATAAATTTTCGGGGAAATCAAAATATTATTAATGGAAAAACACAAAAATAAAATGCTTCTGATAATATTATAAACTAAAATGTTATTATTTATTTTTAGATTCTGAATGGAGTGATGAATGTATTGATTTTACAATGATGTATGTTTTTTTTTATTTTTTTGTCTGTCATCTCATTTTGGAGTAGTAATAATGCTTCGATATAAAATTCATCTAGTTGGTACTTTGGGGGGGCCAAAAGTAAAAATTTCCAGTATTTTTCAAAACCGTCGGGAAAAACTCTGAAAAAATAACGGAAAAACGGGAATTTTTACGCATAACCACTTTTCGACAAAATCGATTTTTCGATTTTGTTGTAACTCAAAAACGAACCATTGTAAATACTTGAAAATTTCACCAAATTTTTATGTTATGATTATCTATTTACATTTAAATTTTCAGAATATTTTGATCTTTTTTAAGCTATTTATAGACAATTGAAATTTCCACTTTTCTAAGTATTTTTTCTTAAAATGCAGATAAAAAAAAATTGGCAATCCAAAAAATCTTTAAAATTTAATACAAGCTTTATTATAAGTTTTAATTATCGTAGTACAAAAAAAATCAAAAATCGTTAGTCACAATTTTTGTTTAAAAACATTTAAAGTTCAAATGCTTACAAAATATATCAAAATCGCGAAAATTCATAAAATGTTTGTAATTTATACTTAAGGTTCAAAAATCCAATACAAGTTTATCTATAAGTTTTCCTTCAAGTAATTGTAAAATAAAATTCCAGCGTCAATATAGAAAACATTTTATGAGCTTATGAAACTTAATTTTTTACGAAATCGCGTAAAATAACTATATATTACAATTTAAATATAGGTAATAATATAATATATCCAACTAGTTATCATCAACTGACAAATCATCTCCGTTCAGAATCGTTTTTCGTATACAACGATACCCGTCATTGCATTCAAATTTAACATATCCATTATAGTAACCAGTGACCTACTCTTCATATCTACTATACAGCAGAGCGATACCCACTTACCCACTTTTTTTTTGCATCCATAATTGTATATTATACACTTAATGCAAATAAAATAGTAAATACGATGTCATAATTACATTTATAATCATCTCTATTTAACCACTGACCACTATATTTACAACATAAGAAATTTGAGTCAACTAGAACCAATTTTGTGTTTTTTGCTTAGATATCAAACTTGAAGGTAGGTACCTAAGTACAAATCTATATTTGTACGTTGATTTTTACAATATTTCAACTTTTAAGCGAGTTATGATTTGCTCATTAAGTTGGCACCGGAACTCTATGCTGAGGCTATGTAACTAGTATCAATAATCTGCTTATAGACATGGTTATGATACTATATAAAAATATATAACAATTTAAAAATGCTTAAAACTCGCTCTGAAGTTATTAAAACATTGTAAAATACCAACACTCAAACACAGATTATATTCTTATCTATGGTTTGATAGTAATTTATTAAGTAAATGGATTTTAGTATTAAACATTACAACACAAAATTGATTCAGTTGAACGCAAATTAACTAAATGATAATATTATGTTGTGTGTAAAATCAATTGTTAAATTGGTTTGAGATTTAATCCAGTTGAATGCTTTGATACTTTCTTTTGGTAGTATTCAATTTTATACAGAATAAATACCGATATTGTTTGTTTTTAGAGAATGCTATACCCATACGTGTAATTTTTGTCTTATCAATAAGGTAAATAGAACTTAGTAGAATATATTTTAATACAGTGTATTTTATGTGATTGGTATCATACATTATAAATTATAAATTTCAAAACTCTTTAGATTTCCCAATCAAAAACCTGAGTCACAAAAATGTGCTTACTGTTACACAACATGTATATTATATTATTAGCATACTATACATTTAATTACTATATAACATGTTCTATTTTTTTTTTTTAAATGGCACATAATATTTTAATGTTGCAATAATATTATGTTATAATTTCTTATATATAAATAATAAACTAAAATTAGTATGATAACATTTTAATTTGGTTTCTCCTTTTATAAAATGTAAGATTCATACCGCTGATTAAGTTTAACAATTTGATGATATAACGTGATTAAGAGTACTTACATAAGGATCAATCCAACTCCAAGCGAAAGTATAGCAAATAAGCGCCTACGGATAATGTTTTATTGAAGTTGAATAAATGGTTTATAATGTTTGCACTAGTTTTTATTTTGTATAAATTAAGTTGTGTATATAATTTATATAGAAATATTTTCCAGTACTTTATACATTTTTTTATATTTTAACACAATAATGTAAATTTTACTCTCCACATTAACGACCAACCTTACTATAATAATTTAATTGTAAGTGCATATTATAATAAATTTGAATGTATTTAAATTTTACCCAGTTTTTTTTTTAAAATGAAAATGAGTTTCACTAATGGTGTTTAAAATGCTTATTGCTAGTCTTTATGAATTTGAATGGACATTTGCGTTTTATGGTTATTATACTTTAAAAATTGCTTTTATCCTTCATTATATACGATTATAATCATTTGTTGAGTAAATGTATTTTATTTACATCAGTAACTCGGTAAAAAATATTATTACATTATTCTTGATTTACATGCATGTAAATGAATGCATATCTGAAATACCTTTCATAAACCTATGCGCATCATTTATATAAAAAAAATTTAAAAATGTATGTGTAACATGAACCATTTTGCATGAATAATATTAGTGTACACACGCATGTTTATTATTAAATTAAATTTATATTTTTCCTTAATCAATTGTTCTAATGTCAACAATTTTACATTTTTATTCCCTTTTCAGTTTAAATTTTTTGTACGTAGCTTTAATTTTTAAACCATTTTAATAATATGGTAATTAAAAAATAATAATGTTTAAATGTGATATGCGGAAAATATTAAAATGAAGCATATTTATTTTATACGAATTTAAAATGGGAATCCAATCGAGTATAAACGTCTTTGGAACACAATAATAAATTATTGTTTACGACAACTTATTTAAACGATAAAAAAACTAGACAACGATTTTTCTCATCTAAAACAACAATATTTTAAATTCAAATTATTGTATCAAATACAAAACAGTCACTTGAAAATGTACCGATGTGCGACAGACCAAATATGCTGCCAAAACCATGAGCATTATAATAATTAAAGGACCAATATTCACAGTAATGAAGACTGAACGATTCTAGGAGCAAACTCATCGATGAGAGTTCATCGATTTTCCTTCTATCACCGCATATGGAAGTACAAAAATTATTTTATGCATTTAGTCTAAATATCTTCAAAAATATACTTTCAAGCATTCGTGATTGATCTCTATACTATATTCTGTTATCAATAATATTCTGTATAATATTATATTACTTGTAATGTACACGCTATAAATATCATTAATTCCACGGCGAAGATTGAACATAGACTGTTTTTTGCTTTATCTTATTTTTTTATATATATTTTTTTATTATCGTCATTCAAAAGAAACGAAGAACGTGAATTTCAGTTCTTTTTCATTCGCGAGGCAAATAGATATTCTAGTATTTTTCCGTTTCCATTTCATCAGATTTTCCACAACGTAATGGTGGTGGCCTTTCATGTCGAACGTAAAATCTGTAGGGAAAAATACGTCTCAGCGTACCGTTTGCAACAAATACGGCACGAATTGAAATGTAAATGTAGTTTGTCGCTTTTCCATACATGTGAATCTTATTTTACAAGTAATGCAGAGTGTTAATACACATATACAATTTCACACATCAACTAAAAATAGAGTGTAAAATGTAAATATCTTTTTGAGAATAATCAGATAAAGCCATAAAAAAATAAATATTATTATATTTATTCTCGTTCATATATTATACTATTATGTTTTCAATTTTCATTCATAGACCATTGCACTAATACAATATTTTACGTTATCTTCATATATGTTCAAAGTAGTGAGCAATATAGTAATATAGGTATTCTGCGGGACTTATTTTTTTTTTTTTGCATCATAACTGGCCACTTATATTATCCACTAGAGCTCTACGTGGTTTTATGGTTTTCTCATTTAACGGGCACTAAAACGTTACGCCATACGCATATACCTATATATTAGGTTTAGCTGCTTGTTTTTTAATGTTCGATAAATTTAGTTGCGATAATTTAGAAAGAAAATTAATAACTGCATATTATTATTGTAACAAGACAACGAGTTCGTCGTGTAGAGATATATGACATCGTTAAATCAATTCTTTTACATAATCGTCTACGCAAGTATAATATTTAACTATCTACCTTTATAATATTACTTTACAGACTACAGAGTGATTCCACAAGCATATTCACCACTTTTTTTTTTTAATAAAACAGTTATCAGTATTTATATTATTATCTGAATAAGTTAGTATTATTAAAGGGAAAATGGAAATGAGCAAGCTGTTGAATTATCGATTTATCGCGTTGGAGCGGAGACAAGACAAACAGTGGAAAAACTACGTTTTTACGAAAATGCGTCAAATTAAAATAATAATTGTTACATGGCAGTCGCGTAATTGTTTTGTACGTCAGTTTTGTTGAAACCATTCAATCGTCCTAAGCAGACGACCATACTCGCGGTCTGCGACAGGTGCGACGTTCTTATATACAACTCCGGTGGTCGTGGTCGCCCTCTGAAACCGAAACACGTCATCCTGAAAGTCCTATACTGTGTGTTATGCAAGGACATACTGGTTTATATATGTGGCCATATGCGATTCTATTCGGGTGTTTTTGTCATCGATTGCACATGCGGTTTCTAGTACGTTGTGTACAAACACAAAAAACTGCAGTATTGTACAACAAACGGAAAAAATTCAATATTACAAAATCATAAAACGCTGTCGTAATTTGTTTAATTTCATCAAGACATGGAAAAATTAAAGTATAAACAATATTTTAGTGGAATAATGATAACATACAAATTCAAAAAATTCTATTTTAATTTTGATCAACATATTCTAACGTTGTTTTTTAAGTATAATATGTAGATTTCGATTTTTTGTCGTCAATTATATATTAAAGGAAACATGTATAACTTTTATTAAAAATGTAAAGAAACGATTTTATGTGATTTCAACAAAAATATCACATAGGCACTTTTATTATTTGAGATTTAGTATCTATTTGACTACAAATCTGTTTGAATACAATTTAATTTAGAACGGACAATAATTAAAAATTCGACTGAGTTATTTAAGTTAATCTATTCCATAAACCATTGACTTCATTTTTATATTTTATATTTTATTGTTTATAATGTTTAAATTTTACTGAAAAAAAAATCAACAAGTTTGTGAAGGCACAGATAAACCAGAAACGAAAATCTACGAACATACAAAAATGAATAGAAGAATCATGACTCATATTTGGTGTATGATGTACGAGATACGCATTTTTTGAACGATCGTAATAACTGCCCATTCAAGTACACCCCAACGAATGCGGTTAGGTAGGTTAGCTATGCGGTACTACCGGGTAACCGACACGGACACGTAACAACGTTTCAAATCGAAAAAATGTTTAATATAATATGTGTATAAACGACAACGGCGATCGGGCCAAGTTTACGCGACAGATATTCCGTGCGCGCGATTCCCGCACGTCACGTAAGTAAATCAACGTATATAATAATAATACAGTATACATAATATTACTATGAAAAAATAAAGTTCAAAAAAATATCGCATTATTTCATACAGTATGATATACATTACATTATGTCCCAGACGACGACGGGAGTAGGTACCTATATTATATTATAAATAATATTACACATTATTATGTATATAAGTACACAAACGCACACACACACACACTCGCATCGGAGGTTTTGACGGGAGGTCAAACACTCGTGCGGAGTAGCGAAGCGCGTGCACGCCGATTCCGCGGCATCTGTTCACGGACATGCGATCCAATATTATTATTATTATTATTATTATCATTATTATTATTACTATTATGACACACGACGTCTCGTCGTCGACGTTTTACCCTAAGATTTATCGTAATTTATTGTCTGCCGGTTATTTTTTTTATCCATTCCGTTTTGCGTACACATGGGTACGACCGGTCTAATTTTTTATTCGCTTGATATTGTTTTTGTCATTTTTCCGTCTTGTCATTGCTCGGCCGTATACGTCGTCGTCGTCGTCGTCGGTTTTTATTTTTACCCCGTCCGTTCCACGATTTTCACCTGCCCAAGACGACGACTGCAGCAGGTATTGCAAAACGTATGTAGGTATAGGTATGATATAGCCGGTATCGCCGACGCCGCTGCCGCCGTCTGCACGCGATATTATATTATTATTATTCACTGCACCCGTTGCTCGTTGCGAAAGGTTTTTTACTTATTATTATTATATTTTTATATCGTTACTATTATTTATTATTTATTTTCATTTTATTTACTGGGACGATGCCAATTGGAAATAAAAAAAAAAAAAGGAAACTGGAAGGTTTTATTATAACACGCGCGCGAAATAGAAAGAGAGTGAGAGGGGAGTGAATGAGATGGGAAAATTATTATAATTAATCTCACAGGACACGAATGGCGTGCAAAACCTACGACTGCGAAACCTCGGTTCGTGCAGTCCTCCGAACAATCAAACCAATGAAAGGGATAAGAATCTGGCGTGGTGAAAATAAGAGTACAGGTACAGCGTTATGCTTTAGCATATTTTATATTATTTATATTAATGTTTATTATAAATTTCTAACAGTATAACGATGATGGCGATGCATGGGCAATTATAATACTATGCGCGTACGTTATTAATGATAATATTTTATAATAGCATGTATAATAATATATTATGTAAAAACAATATTATTATAACATGCGACGAAAACGCAAAAGATATAATATCCTCCGTCATGGACATCGCTTTGTGCTTATTATCCTTATACTTCCCGAGTCATCATCTTTACGCGCACCGCGAATTTGACACGCTATACTGCAGGTACATCTACTACTATTTAATAATGGCACAATAATTATTGTTATCATCACAATAGGCAGGTAATAAGGTTTCGATACGAAAAACGGCCGTTTGCCACTTCTCCGTGTCTATACGGGACAACGAGTGTCTGTTCGTGATAATAACGATAATAATAACGGTAATGATTAATAACGATTTGCGATTCTATGGTGTTGCATATAGGTGTAACACTGTGCGGCGTGACTTGGAGTATAGGTGAAACAATTAGTATACCATCACCGATGCGGGATCTTAGGTGGGTTTATACCACTTGAAGAAGCTAAACCAAACACTGTATACGCGCAATCATGATTAATCGTATATAATAAAAATGCAAAAAAAAAACACACGCTCATCGGTTTACGCATTGCAGACTCTCAGCTATGTCGCGTATTATTAAATTGTATAATATGATATTGTATGCTAAAATGTTTCACTAGACATTATTATGCGCACGAATCGCGTTATAAATAGAAAAATGTATGATATATAATATATTATTATTCTGAATAGTCAAGCGAGCAATGACGCGTAATTGGTTTTTAAACCAAAAGATTATAATAATAATAATAATATGACGTGCGCGCGCGAGTATACATTTGAAGGTTTTTCCATTTATTTAATTTCAAATAATACGATGTTACGACTTGCGTATTAAGTAAACTCTAGAGTTTTATTTTTTTATTTTTTTCATGTAAACTATTGACGCCAAAAACAACCTAACGTTATAGGATCGAATAACTTCATAAATCTGCGCGTGTATGTTAATTTTACTGAAAAGCATACATTGTGATGTGTCTCACGTAATCCGCCACATTATTCGCTGTCTATTTTAATATCGTTATTACATACTATGCAAATGCAATTTAGTTATAATTTGTTTTAGTATCACTTTAACAGCTAAACATATAAATTTATCATATTCTGTTTTTAATTTGTTTATCAGCTATACTACTTACTCGTAATTGGGGGAAAAAAGTTACCCTTGTCGCAAAAAACGAAACGATCGTTACGAAATATATATGTATACATTAGAGTAATGTCCCGGAAAATTAAAGTTTATTATTTAAATTTCAAGCGTTATAACCTAAAATAATGACTGGAGTACAGATGTATAATGGATATTCAGAAACATTTCAATATCTCGCAAAACTCGTTTAAACATTTTATCTGTAAAATATTTTTTCGCGATCCATCTTTTAAATGATTTATATGTGACGACAATTTTTTGTACGCATATAATTTTGATTTGTTGGTTACAATAAACAAACATTCAACGATTAATGGTTATTAATATTCACTGATCGGCCGTATCTATACAGTGAACACATTAAGCTCACACCCAAGTACACCATAAAACATAAAATGTAATATGGAATAACCAGATAAATAATGCTAACAATATACAATTGTCACCTTCAAATATTTATTACTACAGTATTTTTATATTATAATATAACCACTAACCTCGATAAATTATAAAAATGTACAAAAATATGATTTTATTGGAGTCTTGGCAACTGGTTTGAAAAATCTCATAAATTCACTTTTGATAATTTTCCAAAATAAAAGACACTTGTTTTAAAAGTTCTATTTTATAATATATTTATTACACACGAAAACATAATTAGTTAACACGCGAAATGACAAAGTTATGGGTGTCTGACATGAAAGGTATACGTACATAAATAAAATTAGACTAACCGAACGTTTAAGTATCAACAATAAATAAGACTCAAGTCTTGTGAGCATTTTGAAGACGGAACTATAAATTTAGGCAATAGGTTAATGTACTAAACATAAAAATAAATATATATGACATCGATTTTTAGGTTTTTTTTTTTATTATTATTATCATTTAAAGGTTACCGTTCACAAATACACAATGTCCAATTAACTTTTATGTTTGTGTTTTAATAAAATATAATAACCATGAATGATTATAAATTGTAATATGGTTTTACAGACATAAATAATATTTTTAACTTAACGTTTACAATAAAATAAAACTATTATTCCGAGATCATTAAAATAATAAATTCAATTGTTCGTTATTCAATTTCAATTTCCAATTAAGGAAAAACATTAAAACCGTGTATTTGTATTGTTTTTCTATATAAATTCTCGCAACGATGCTGTAAAATGTGGCACACCTTTTACTATATTAGGAATTTAACAGTATAAAATTTATAAATAATATAAACTACACATACCTAATATAAATAGATACAAATCTAAGGATGTAACGGTTGTGAGACTTTAAAGTACTAAAAAATAAGTTTCAGATAAAAGATTATGACGGCGGATAAAACTATATGAAAAAATTTCCAAATTTTGATTATAATAAATTAAACGATATTATATAATATTATATAGGTGGTAACTATCGTATAAAAAATAATCTTTAACGTCGAGAGTTTAAAAATTAGTTATAAAATCTAAGTGTCAAGAAATAATATCGAATTCTACATTATTAATTTCAACAAACTATCACAAAATTACAAGACTTGGGTTGCTGTATGTTTTTGGATTGTTAATGTGGTAATTAATTCTATATAATATAAAATAGTTTTGTAAAATATACATTTTTTTAACATTTATTTATTTTTAATTTTTTACATAAAAATATTAAGGACAATTAAAAGGATTATTAATTTTTTTTCGAAATTTATAGGTATACTGATTTCGTGTAAACAATCGAGTTTTTCTTGTTTGGTATAATATATTAATATACCTGCTTCGTTAGGGGCACCTGCAGCAGAAACGCGACATACTTATGGTAAATCACAACCGTACCGATAGTTATAAATTTATAATATTTTCATTGCACGGTGTATAACTTATAATATGTAGGCTTGGATGGGTTGTATTATCATTTTGATACATTATTCATTAAACAAGTTGATATTTATAATACCGTATAATAGATGGTCGGCGCTTAATCAAATATAGTTACAAATGACCTGTTGAATTAATGGGCATTGGGCCTCGTAAACGATCGAAAGGAAGAAAGAAAGACGTATAAAAACCAAGTCCAAAAGCACGTTAGCATAAAAATGTATTATGTCGGTGTTCTTTAAACAAGCCGAGGAGCTTGATCTAATGGGATTTTTATTACATCGAAAACGAGTATGTTCCATCAGCAATAGTGTTCGTCTCACCACGCCCATGCCCTTTACCTATCCGTTGCGGCACGTTGATGTAACGCTGCAGTTAGCACAATTTAGTGTTACGGTACCCATACACGGTTTATTCAAATTTAATTCTTAAGCTGCTATGATTCCAAAGCCGGTAATGAAACGTATAATATACCTCTACCGTGTATATAGATAACTATATTCTTATTTATATTAATATACTGTATCCATTAATTTGTTTCACGTGTAAATAATGTTTTCGTCAAACAAACGTTTAATTTATGTTATTACTTATTACTTATTAATATTATTATACAATGCGTATTCAAATCAACTACTGGTCTGATAAAAACTAATAATACAGGTTTTAAAATTAAGTTAAGCCGGGTGGAAGATTTTTATACTAGTGGTAATATAAAATATATTATATATTTATTTATATGTTTCAGAGAAAAGCGTGAAAGTTAATACATTATTCAGTAAAACGTATAAATTCGGTTTGCCAAAAAGAGCATTGTTGCAACTAAGAAATGTACCTACCTATCTTTTATCAGAACTTACATATATTTAACTGAAAATTCGTGTCTAGGTTGTCAATATTTTTCTATCATTTTTATGTATTTCCGTATTGTTTTGATAACAATTATTTATTTATTTATTCATAATAATCAATGTCCACAAATTACTTGGTTTAACAATATAAATGTGTAACGAAATAACATGTATTATATATTTATATTTAGATAAATATATTTTATATTCTTCCTTACCTCAAAATAATTCGTAAATTTAATTCACAACTAGGTAGTTCACCCATCACTCTACCGCTGACTGACATATTCTATCGTTTATTATAGAATATAGACTATAATACTATATGCAGTTATGAGTTAAACAAATATAAGATATAGTCTTGAAATATGTTTACTTCAAAACATTTACCTTGAACACGCGATATGAACTCCCGTAGAAATATTATAGTTTTATTTAAGTATTAGAATGTACAATTTTACAAAATTATTTTTAAATAATTAAGACATAAATTAAATATGATTTTTGATAAAAAAAATATTTTTATATTAATTATCATTAATATTAATCGTGACTGTTTTTAAAACTCCGAGACAACTGGAAACTATATTATCATGAAATTTTATTTTTGATAAAATCAATTTAAAAAAAAACTTATGACTATAATAATTGTTTTATAACATAATAAAAACATTTTATTTTTTAGTAACAAAAAATAATCACCTAATTAAAAAAGTATTATATAATAAGTTATATTATTTAAATTCTTTTTAAATCGTTTTCGATCGATTTTTATCTTATTTGTAAAATGTATAATAATACAATGTAATTTTTTGTTGAGATTTTTAGTATACAAATACAAACAGTTCATAAAATAATAAATAGATATATCTTTAGTGTATCGTTTTTTCCACGAGCACGCACGGCGTACTCCACAAGTCGCGCTAATACCTTTGTCCGCGAAAAGTCGTTTATTTTATTAATGCGAATTTTAACGATGACTATGGGCCGCATTGTATAAGAAATGCGTTATTCCAAATGCAATCCATTCGCATTTAAAACGGACTTATAAAATAATGATTACAACAAGGCAATGGGAACGATTGACACCGGTCGGTAGCGGTACTCCTCTACGTACATTTCGTTTCCCATTATCATCAATTTGCATACACGCGATGTCATATAATGCCGACGTTACGTCCTATATATATATTACCCCTATAGAGTTCTCGTAATTTATTTACTGTTTAGTTTGTGCGCGCGCGTTTGTGTGTGTGTGTGTGTGTGTGTGTGTGTGTGTGTGTGCGTGTAGTGTGTTTAAGACTTTAAGTGCGTGCATGCCGTGTACAATAATATGTACTTACCTAGCTAATATAATATACTATATTATGTATAGGTTTATCGAATAGTAGCAGTGTATCACTATACAGTTTATAACTATAAAATAACATTAATTCTTCTTTCCGACCACTTAAATTATAATAATAATAAAGACGATACAATTTTTTTTTGAAGTTTTATGGTTCTATACGTACGTGCTATTTTATCTTTGGTATAGGGATTTTAAAATATTACCTGCTATCCAAATGTTGTATAAATATTCTTATATTATATAATATATGTATATATATATATATATTTAAAAAAATGTTATACCAGAAATAAATACATTATTTTGACTTATCGAAATGGTCTTCGTGCACTAGGTTTTATGGACCTTTTAACAACTATAAATCTCACATACAGTATTATCCTACTTTATTTTCGCAAAAGTCTATTATAGTTATTTTTGTTGTTATTGATTTTGGATCAAAAAAATATCTTGGGTCATTTCCGCGATGGCACAGAATATAGTTGGATGCAAATGCACATGTCAGCCGTTCGCTGTATCCAAGAGGTGCGAACGGCCATTTATCAAACCGAAACAAGGGTATAAGGATGATATCCATTTTCACCTCTCTCACCTATGCTGCATAAATCAACTTCCAACTTCTTATCACATTTCCATTTATTGGACTCTGTAGCAGTGATAAAATAATATATCATCTATGGTATGAGTGAGGACTTAAAGCTCCACCTCCACGGGTCAGGTGTCCCAAGCAAGAAAATATATCGTTAGTGATTAGTCTTCACTGTGGGTATAAAAACGATCGGGTGATTTATATGTTTTATTTACAGGAAACCGTTTTTCCGTCCCTCTGATCTTATATGATTTATTTTCACAAAGTTGCGAACGGTATCAATATTAATGGTAAACTAAAATCACTGTTTTGAAAATTATTGAGAAAAAAGGGAGAATCTATCTCTTATATGTTACTGTTGTATAATTTTTTTTTTTTTTTTATGTTAACAAAACTTAAAACTTGTGTAGTTTTAAATAAATAGTAAAAAAAATATTTATAATTTATTTATGTTTTTGAGATTTATTACGTATTTTAATTAATTAGAAACAAAAATAAAAGTAATTTCGGTAAACTTGTATATCATACAATGTATACCTATTATTATTTTTAATACTTATATATAAATATATATAAAAAAAATGCTGCCTATTAGAATTGACGTGTAATAAATTTGGTAATCTGTTAAGCACAATTCAAAGGGTTATTTTGGAAAATATCTTTTGTAAAATGAAGGGACGTTATAGTTATCGGTAAAAAAAATGTATAGTTTAGTATTATTATTTATTGACAATGAATTTAAACATGTAATCAATTTACATGATAAAATTAATTTTAACTGTTTTTTAATTAAGTGTACATTATTACAATAGATTATAACAAAATAAAAATTCTTATCAAATCTAAAAATTCCTTTACTTACTGATACATACAATACAAATACATACATACATACATATATTCACCACTACGTGGTTTAATAAATTTTAATTGTATCCCTAGCGTACAAATAAATACCAATACTGTACCTAAATCAAATTCTTATATACGAGTAAGTACATCGAATATAATATATAATAACAATAAAAAAAAAATATTAATTTATAATAATACAGTAAATATTATCTATGAACTTTTATATTAAAATTATTGTACTACTAGGTTCATTAAAGTTGGGATATGAAAATAAATATATGTGAATATAAACGTTTCACGTCCAAATAAATTAATTTAACATTTAATCGATGTTAACATCGATTAAATGGGTATATTATATTATTATAATAAATAGGCAAATATCGAATAAATGGTTGTATTTACCTAAATAATTAAATTGTATATTTAAAATATATATATATATAATATGCAGTTTACGTATAATAATAATAAATGAAAAGAAACCGATCTTATCGATACATAGCAATGAAAGTTTTGCAGTAGTTTTGGTTTGTTTTCTTTTTCTAGGGTAACATTTATTGTACACGCGAATAAAATAAATAAAACATTATTAAACGAGGTTATGTAATAAATTAGATGGGGCGAGTCGGAAAGTTAAATTTAAACTTGCATAAATAAATGTTGCCCGCACGGGTACAGGTATTCCGAGTTGAAAACTTCTTTACAAGCTATTTGAATAGTTTCAATAATTTATGTAAATCAAAGATGGCCAATATTGTATAAAATGTTTATGAATTTATGATAATATTGAACAATAAAAAACATTAACATAAATTCGATAAACTTTTAGCAACACTATACTTTGTAGAGTTATTAAATTACGCTACAAAATAAGTTTAGATATCGCGTTATTATTAACAGTTAAAGAAAAATTAGTAAAGGTTTTATATAAAAAATAATTCCATTTATAATTCAACTATAAATGGTATTAAACTTAAATTAGTCATCATTTATTATTCTGACATTTTATTGAGTTAAATTTAAATGTAAAAGCATCGTTAAGACCTCCAAATTATTTTTAATCTTTCGGAATTGATGCAAACTCTACAGTTAAAAGTTATAATATACTTAGTAAAAAAAAAAAAAAAAAAACGAGTAACTTAAGTAATTGAACAAATGCCTGATAGTAGCTTTTGAAACAAATGGCTTTTGGTACAAAGGTTCCAAAATAATTTATGCCACAACCTAATTTGAGTCTGAGTTCAACGTCCACGATCAATTACACTCACTAAGCTTCTGTTGTGGAGTTGTAATTATAAAATAACTATTTTATTGTTATTTTTATTTCTTATTAAACCAACAACTATTATTAGGCACAACTTATGTGCATAGTACTTATAGTCGTTAAGTTAATATTACCGTTTATACACAGTTGTAACAACGATAATTTTTATTTTTTTATTTATTCTTTAAATTCAAGAAACTCCAAACGATAAAAACAGTATGAAATATGCTATTAAAAAAAATATTGCTACAATTTTACTAAATTTTTATTAAATGTGAATATATAACCTAGGTTATACAAGAAACATGAAAATAGTTTTAAAAACTTTCTATACATTCTATGTATAATATTAAAATAATATGAGCTTAAATATTAATAACGTATACAATTATTTAATATAATACCTATATACATAGGTGAAGCATAAAAAAAAACGGATTTCATATATATATATATATACATAACAGATTTGTAAAATACGACTCAAATAATTCGAACAAGTCTACATAAGCATAAATCATGTCGAATAGACGATATTCCCATTATCGTGTCGTCAGATTTAGTGTTAGGTTGTATTGCAGGTACCTATTTTTTATACTATATTATAAACCTTTAATACATGGTGTAATTATATAATGGATATAAACCTACTGAGATACGGAAATGGAATAACAGTGAAATAAATTCGTTGTCAATGCGAATAATTGGTTATCGGTGCCAATAACGTTACAGCAGTTGGCAGGTCCAAATACGTACTCGTATTTACTTATGTCTGTGTTATATATATATATATATGTGTGTGTGTGTGTGTGCGTGCGTGCGAGAGACGCAGCTACTTAGTATATAGAGACAACTCAATCTGTACCGCAATCGCACATACGCATAATAATCATTACATCGAAATGTGTCTAAACGTACAATGCGATTCCATTACGTTTTGAATAATTCCGTCGGTTAAATTGGTTTGTACCTACTATGTACGGTGTATATATAATTACCAAGATGTGTATTATAATACCGTCTACCGTCTTTGAATTGTCGCCAACACAAGGGCGAGAATAACAAAAAAAAAACCGCAAAATACTTTTTTTTATTATTTTAAATAGCAACAAAAAAAAAAAAAAAAACACAAACACCTCTGTCGTACGTACCTACCATATACTCGTATATATATATATATATATATATGCACAGAGAGAGAGACGTATATTATTATAATTTTAACTCGAAAGACAAATTACGCGTCTTTCATTAGCGCTTAATCACTGAAAATTCGCTTCTCACAAATGTTTTAATAATATAATAATATATGTACCCCCCTGCACACGTGTATTCACTATAATAATGTTCCTTCGAATTTGACCGACCAGATCCGGCAGTGGCGTGTTACTGGCTGTTGCAGTTCACACCCGTTTCCAAAATACACGACCGGGACCGAGTGTACGCACGTCGTATATTATCCCACCGGGTCGTCGTGTACGACTGCAGACTCTACATTATTATATATTAATACAATATTATTATAATCACGTACGTTAATAATTAACCGGCGTCGTCGGTCCCGCAGACGTCTTGGGTTTCTGGTGCTGTTGTCGAGGACAAACGGATTTATAGACGAACGTGCGACACACACACACACACACACACATCGGCATCGACGACATAACACGTTGGGACGACGACAAACGAAAAAAGAATAAGAAAAAAAAAAACGGCAGACTGCGGAAGCCGATTGATTTATAATAATATATGGCGACCGTAAATTTCGATCTACCCGCACCCGTCGTCGTTGCAGTATTATTATTATCTCGGCGCGCGAGGAGAACGCTTCCGCCGCCGTTTTCGACTGGTTCGACAAACGTTTTAATTATTTTTATTTATATGAGACAACCGGCCGTATACATCGCAATATAATGGTGTCGTTTAGTTATAGATGTAAGCGTATATATATCACTGCTTTCCGCGCGCGACCCGAAAACCGTCGACGACCCGGTGGCGGCGGCGTCGGCTGCACCGCGACGGGTCGGACGTCCAGCACTTTGCGGGGGCGCCGGTGATCGATTTATACGTTGTTGTTATTGTACGGTGGCGGCCCCGTGTGTGTTATGGGTTTTCAAAAACCAATGTATATAGTGAAAACGTCTGTCACACGACCGCAATATTTAGACCGTTGAAAAGTTGAGTGTGCCCGCGCCGCCCACACACGTGCGGAAATGCTCCAAGTCGTCGGTAATAATATATATATATATAATATAATATTATATTATTTTACCGTTACCCGTCCCGTGTGCGTGTGCAGGACCAAGCCTTCTTCTTTGCACAGGTATAGGTATATAACGTACGTCGCGCGCGCGCGAGCGGCAGAGACCCAAGACCACCGCGATAGACGACCGGATCGAACTCATATAGATCATAAATTACTGCGCAGGAATAATATGTCCACTCCGTGCCCGGAGCTCGAATACGTTTCGTATAGGTATATACCTACTTAAATAGTGCACTTATATTATTATATTAGGTATATATATATATATAGTGAATAAATATACAAGACGGCGGTGGACTTCATTTATCATATACGGCAGGAATAAAAATACAATGGCCGACTGTAAGGTAGTCGTGACAAAGTATATTATAATAACATAGCCGATACCAATAATATACATTCATTCGGAAACGAATATTATTGTGAACCTCGCCGAAATAATTTCTACGATATTATTATCGCATGAATAATAATGTGACAATATAATATTTATGTGATCGGAACGTTATTGTTAAATAAAATCGTTATGATATTATCAAAACATTTCCTCTTAAAGTTAGTAATTGCATTGCAATAGTAAATAAACGCGTAACTAAGTCAAAATAAAATACCAATATTTGTTTTTTTTTTTTTTTATCTTAATATATATATTTTAAGCATGTTATATCAAATCGATAAAATAAGAAGCATTATTTCCAATTTCCCCACATATTCTAAAAATATATTTTTTTAGATATCACAATAATTTTCCATGTATATTGTCTTTAAAATGAATAAAAGAAATAGTAATTGAAAATCTAACGTTTTTTTTAACGCGTAGTAAATATAAAATGCACACCCAAAATTATTTTCAAATTATTATAATTTCCCAAATCAAATGTATTATGAATCACAATGTAAAAGGACGATGTAGTGATTATTAATGTCGTTGTTGTAGTCTTGTAAATTTCATCATATAATATAAAACGTAAACAGAAAACAAATGAAAAGAAATTTTTTTTTATAATATGGAAATAGTAATTTAAACTGAGTAAAGTCTTAAACATCTAAAAAACTCTCAATAAATTGTATTTCTAATTTTAAAATCGTAATATTTGAATACAATAATATAGGAATGATTTTTATATCATAATATATTTCTCGAAGATTAATGGTTGTCGATTATAAAATATGTTGTTTCTAATTCTTTGAACAACCTAATGGTAAATAAACAAAATAAATAAGTCTCTTAGTATTAAATTTGAAGAAATAACAATTTATGAACAGTCTTAGCTATAACATATTATTTTAGAAATAAAATAAATACGTTGTATACAAACATAATAAAATAAATCTGATAAAGGCTTACATTGAGATAATTCTATTTCAGGCATGAATGAAAGATAAAATTATTTCATAAAACTATTGGTGAGAACGGATTTTAAATAATATAACCAAATATAAAAAAAAAAACGATAAAAATATTATAATACATATAATTATAAATAAAAATCATAATAATATAATTTCTTTGTCATGCCCATTTAATTTTAAAGTACTGGGCATTTTTTACCTTTGATTCTAGTATAATATTATGTTCCTAAAAACATTCAACAAGTGATATTGTAATATGTAATAATTAAAATATACTAAATACTTACCAAAATAAATAATATGAAACTTTTAGAACAATTTTACTGTCCTGATAATTTTTTTTGTTTTAAATGGTAAAATATAACTTTAATATACCTATTTAAGATTCACTATATTCTACATTCAGAATTTGAATAACATTAGACTTTAACGGGACAAATGTGTATTTTTAAACCATTTTTAAATAACTTTAATGTTTTTCGATCACATTTTGTCACATGGACTAAATATAGATTTGTTGGATGAATTTCCCCAAAGGTTTTACTTTTACATTATACAGTGCTTGGTATATTATAAGCTGATTGACTTAACGTCCAAAATTAAATATAACATTTTTTTAAAGGTCTTTTCACTTAGTCCCTGACGTGTATGCGAAGCTGCTTAAACGTTCCTTATGTATCCGCCTCGTGTTGTTTAATGTTAATGTTCTGATGTCGTAAAAGCATATTCGTTAAGTACACATTGATGTGCTTAAGACAAAAAAAAAATAGTTACGTGTTCTAAATGTGCCTAACTGTCATTTTGTTTATAAACATAAGTCATTGAGTAATATCAACATTAGCGAAAATATCATTATGCTTCTTTTCAAATAGTATAATAATGATAGTTCACTCGTAAGGACTAAAATAGAAAATAATTCTTCACCTGGTATTTATGTATTATTTTTTGATTGTGTCTGTAAATATTACGTTGTACGTAAGACTATTGTGTAATCATATCAAGGACGCAATTTGTATTTTACAAAAAGGTTTTAGAATTAAAGACTATAATAATATTATAGGATAATATATAATATTTTTCGGGCATACAATTAAAAATAAAAATAAAATTTAATTTAAAGTCAATTACATTTTTACTATTATTGTTTTATTTTTCCAAATATAATTAATTTATAAACTTATAAAATATCAATTAAAATTAATTATTATTTATCAATCACCTAAATATACACCTTTTTTTATACTTTTATGATAAAAATGAATCTGTACCTACCTAAAATAAAAGCTGTATTATGTGAATATGAATGATTTGTTATAATAGTAATAAAATGAAATAATGTTGGTAAAATGTAATCGTTAATATTTCATAATATATTAATATAATACAGTTTTTTATTTTTTTTTATTATATTTCAATAAGAAACTACTTTTAGGAATGGTTTCCGTGCATTTTAATATTAAGGCATGTATCTACATATTGAACAGTGGTAAAGTGTTTTGTTAATCAACGTTTAAGGGTAAAATAATAACAATAATCGTATGAACCTTGTGGAAAAGTAAACACCATAATAATATTGTACATATTTTTCACAAATTTATTTTTAAACTGAAAGTATTTTTTTTTTTTTTTTAACGCATTGAATATAAACAAACGAAAAATATAATCTACTCATTAATATTATTTAATCACAAACTTCGTCGGCTCGATGCGTTCTAAACTTTTATACTCAACGGGATATAGTAATAATAATAGATTGTTTAGCGCTTTCAGTTAATATTGTAATCCCGTCGGATTTCATTTAAAGTCCCGACGCCATTTCGAAACCGACCGGAACAAATGGGTTAAAAGGCGTAAGACCGCAACAACGACCGCGGTAATACACCTAATCTCATTGACCAAAACACATACCTCAATAAGTCGAATAACCACTGCGGTTATTAGTGATGTGTGTAACCACGAACATGCGCGTTCCCACACATACACACACACACACACACACACACACACACACACACATGTATATGATATACGTGGACAAGAATGCAACGCGAAAACGGAAACCAACCGAATGGGTAACCGGTCCGCGGTGGTCACCACTGGTCACCACTCCTACAGCTAACTAGGATTAAAGAAGAAGAAAAAAAAAAAGAAACAACACATAATAAGAGGTTTAAGAACACAATAATATAATAATATTTTCATGCACGCACACAGCGCATACATAATATATAGTTTATGGCCCCTATTAAACAGTCTAATGCGCATATTTGCTTTTGATACGCGTTGAATTTTATTACCATTTTCACGTGCCAACCGTCCGGCGAATCTCTCTCTCGTCGAGGGTTCGGCGGATACAGCGATAATATAAACCGGCGCTTATAATGCTATTACCTATTTGGTATGTATACGTTTATTTTTTTTTTCCACGCGTTATATTCTATCTATTTCTCGGTGCTCTTTAGTCTTCCGTTCGGTTTTATATACAGATTTATATATACATATATATATATAGGTATAAACTGTTGCGTAATGATGTTTGGGTCTTCACGGCGTATTTTGTCGGTCGTTTATCATTGCCAAGTATTGTGTATAGACGTTTTTTTCGCCAATCATTCTTCGGCCGAGCTGTAAAGTTGTTTTCGGCATACAGGTGCAAAATTTAATTTTCAATTTCTTAAAATATAAAAACGTGTCCGCGTAGTTACACTGCAATATTATCGTAGACGCGTTTATTACAAATGCGAATTATACGCGGACGAATAGTCCAGGTGCTCAATTCGTCTTGATGATGGAGGGTTTTTGGGCCACAAAATTAATTTTCGACCGTAAGTTTTTCGAATACTCGTTTGCGCATCATATTGTCGGTATTTAGCAGTAAAAAATAGAAGAAGTTTGTCGGGAATTGCATCGAGAAAGATATAACCCAATGCCAAATCGATATTTTTTTAAATGTATACGTCATATATATATATTATTTTTCGGCAGTGAAATCAAGTCGAGTGTATAAAAAAGTTTATAATATTTTTCTTCGTTTCTAATTTCTTCTTTTTTGTTCTTTTTTTTTTTTTTAATTATTTCGAATTTTTCAAATGCCCTCGCGTTTTCCGGAACGTTATTTACTACTTCTGGCAAACTTCTAAAGAGTAGAAAAAAATTAATATATATATAAATACATAATAATATATATACGTATATAGTAGGGGAATAAACAATTTAAGCAGATGCTGTGTTGTCTTTGTGTAATCCTTCTTCGCTCCAGATGCAAAAGAAGGCTACTTTTTTATTTTAACTATTTAGACGACGAACTGGGAAACCAAAAACAAGAGTTAAAAAAAAAATACATAAAATAATACTGTTCAGATGTCCTTAAAAAATAATATATTATAATATTATCATTTCCTCGTTTTCCGCCGTAAGGAGTAATCCATAACTCGAAATGTTTTGATAACCGTAAATTGTGCGCATTCGGATAAACTTTCACGACGACATTTGCTGTTGTCTGTAAAAATATTACCTACTATAATAATTTTCATAATAATATTACGAAAGACGGTCGTCATTACTATATATATATACTGACGTTACGGGACCAATCGGAGATGATTTAGTTTGCAAGAATGGGGAGGGGAGGGAATAACAGTACCTAATGAAATGAGACTAAATCCCATAAAATAAATGTTTATTTAAAGATTATTCATACCATTATGACGTGGCTTATCTCGAGCAGTTGTTTTACAATTTGAGTAGACCTATACTACCCGGTGTGTATACATGACATTAATATTATTCATATATTTTTATTATTATTAGTATTAGTTTTTTTTTTTTTTTTACTTCTCTTATTATGGCCATAACGACCGAGGTTTACTTGTGACCAATTTTCGTTCTACGGTAGTCTATGTGGAAATTGTAAATTCCGGAGACAGTCCGAAACAAAACATGTAGGTATTATATTAATATATTAAAGTAGAATTGTACAAATAAAGGCCGAAGCTTAATAATAATCATGTACACGGGTCTGTTTAAAAATAAATAAATTATGATGCTCTCTGGAAATCCGTATGTAAGATTTGCATATTGTTTTAGTTGGCTTGTATTTATTAGCTACAAGCAGTCCAGTATTTTAAACAATTTATCGACCTATTATAATGTAGATTATTATTATGCAAATATAATTCGGGGCACATTGTTGTCGTATGATGCGTCGTAAATTCGTTGTACACGGGCAAGGGGAAAAACAAAAAAAACTCTGCAAACTGTATTATATAAAATTAAATAAATTAAATCGCAATTGATTACTGCAATGTCGTTTCTTTTTAAACACGATGACCGATGTACCTACCAATAAAAATAATTAGACGCGTATTACTTGTTTGCTGCAGTATCCATTATTACGTTTCAAATTTTAATGCGAATAATATAATATATTACCTATAGGCTATAGTATGTGTTTAAAAGTATCTATTTTAAACGTGAAAAATTAAACATAATATCATAATACCTATAATAATAATAATATACCTTCCCGCGTTGCAGGCATTCGTCACTGAAAGCTAAATTTTCAACCAAGTGTGTCTCGAATTAACTTTATAGGAGGTAAGGTATGCATTTGTAATAAAAATATTTATTACACCACAGAGGTATTTTTAAACTTCTATGTATAAATGCATTTGTATAATATATATTTACGTTAGAAAATATTTTAATGCCATATAATATATAGTACCTACAAAATGTCGCTAGACAGTAAACTATGCCGAGATTCATCGCTGTGTACACCTAAATGGCTAAACGTATATAACTATACATAAACAACGCCTGTGTAATATATATTACTCTTTAACTGTATAATATTATAATAGTTGTATGAAGCTCTGTATATTCGGGATGATTCGTATTAAACATTTAGTAATTTAATATACATTGCTAAAATGCATGTATCTATAATTTATTTTAATCAAAAATATAATATTATAGTAATGATAAATAACAAAATATACAACTATAGAGCAATTAATTATCATTATTAAATAAAAAATATTTTACACAATTAAATATCAAAACATTCAAAACTAATTATTTTGGTGGTGGTTTATAAAAAAGCAAATATTTGTTTTTCCCTTTGTAGATGATTTTTTTTTTTTTTTGTTCTTAATATAATTTATTTTGCTTAAACTTCAACTATTTAATTGGTACACAAGAGTAAATATTTAAATTTTATTATATATTTAATATGGGTAATAATTATTATTTACATACTTGATTGACATTTTAAAATGTGCAAGTTGGAGAAAAGTGAATTAAAAAAAATAAAATAAAATAAACTATTTGTACATCTCAAAATATACCTGTCATTGTACATTATTTTTGTTTTGTTCATAAAATATAGAACGTTCAATATTATAATGAAAAAATAACATAATTTATTTGTATAACACATACCACGTTACTCGGGGACACTAAACAGCATTTTAAATATTATTTTTTAATATAATGTAGTCAAAATTCAAAATATATCTTTAATATAGGTACAGGTACATACCTAAAAAATACATCAAAATTTAAATATTTTAATGGTGAATTGTTGTAATATATTATTTTAGTTCATAAGCACATTGTAAATACTAATTTGTGTATATTTAATTTATTCAATATATTTTTACAATCATTGTAGCTAAACATTTCCACAAACTAACGGGCACCTACAATGTAATATTATTATCTAATATTATTCAATAATATATTATGTTATGCATCACGAGAACGTTCAGATACGTAAAAAATTAAAAGACGATTATAATAGAGCTTTGAAAAAAAAATCGATAAATTCCGCTCCAGCGGCATAGTTTCCAATATTCTATTGTATTATATATGGCGCGCACTTTGGCCGGGAATATAAAATGTAAACATTCGTGAAGCGTATAGCGTAACGCCGATGGGCGTAATAATATCAACAAAAAAAAAAAAGTACGTACAATATAATTTACATTTCATATAAAGGAGAAGAAAAAAATCGAGAGACCGACATCATGAACCGAGCCGAACGCCATCACCGCGTAGCCATATCCACCAGACCAATCGAGAGAGTTCAGCTATCGAATATGCGCTCGTATATATATATATATATCGGGTTAACTTATAAATGTATGTATACATATATATATATATATATATTATTGTGGGTCCGCGTACGAGTGTATGTGTGTGTGTGTGTGTGTGTGTGCACCTAGAGAGGAGCTGACCATTGAACCGTGTAAATTGTTTGTGTTCCATGCCAAGGGACAACAACTGTATGCGTGGTGTATATACATGTACGAGCATAGTAGTCCTATGTGTGCAGAGGTAGCATATATATATATACATATGTACCTCTCGAGGACTCGCACCGATAGAACAATGGTCAATTTTTTTTTCATTATTTACTTTTCATATATTTTTATTTTATTTTTTCTACTATTGTTCTTATCCTGTCGTACACGAACCGCTCAGCGGACGACTGCCTTTTCATTCATATATACGTATCTTATACGTATCTATCTATCTATATATATATAAAGATAAAATTTATATATACAAAACAAGAATATTATAGCTGTTGCAGTGAATGTATATCCATGATAATAATATAGTCTGCTGCTCTCGTCATTTCCCGAGAATCATGAAATCGTTCGTTAGTTGCAAGTTACGCATAAACATAAATATATATAAATGGTCAAACGTAGGGTGTTCGGCGCTACAGTGGGTCGAGGGCAGTTTGTGGTTGGGAATTTTCCAAAATTAATTGTGTCGTAAAAAAATAAAAAATGTAAACGAATAATCCGGTCGGATCGATTAAAATATAAACGTGCTGTCCACTGCAGATATAAATGCCGATTTATAAATCGCGATAACGCATTATTTTTACATCACGCTGGTCCAATTAAAACTTTTAACAACGATACCATTGTTGTTGTAAGTTTTTATTTCTGCTTTTATTTAATTTTTTTTTTTTTTTGTATTAAACACAATATTACACAGCTTAAAAAATATTGTGGGTACCTACCTACTTTGAATTGATGTTACTGATGTTAGATTAGAATATTCTTCATTGTCCTTCGATTTTAAATTTTTTGTTTAATAGTAGTGCAGATAGTGTTACGACTTACGATTATGATAATTTTATTTTTAAAAAACAAATACAATCGTTTTATTTATAAAATACTTTTTATCATTACATCGTTACCATTTCCGAAGAAAATAAATTATAACACAATGTATTTCATACAATTACTTTACCTTCTGTAAAATGTAATTGTTGGATCGGTTTTTGTATTAATTTTTTTTCTTAAATTTACTTTAATCATTAATATATACATTTTTCTGCAAATTCTTGATGCTAATTTTCAAGAAAAATTATTTTTAAATTTATTTACTCTTTAATTTATTTAGTGAAATGTTACTTTTTATTTTTTTAATTTATTCATTCGTCACCCTTAAATATAGCTAAAAAATACAAATTTTATCGAAATAAATAAATATAAATTTAAAATTTTGTTACTTGGTAGAATATATTATATATTTTAATATATTTTATTCGAATAAAAAAAAAACGATATAAATGAGATTATAATAAATATAATATATTCCTTTTGCTTGGATCGCTTTTGTACAAACAATACAACTTTTAACAGAAAATGTATAGATAAGTGTATCGTCTACAACGACTATAATAGAAAAAGAAAATGAAATGTATGGTTTCATTATTATAAGTATGATTTTTATTGATGAATAAATTAAATGTATAATTATAAAATTATCTGAAAATTGTTTTCTCTTGACGAAAATAATTTTAACGTGATTATGTCTATTCTTTTTCGGTTATTTTCGATGTATTTCTATCGAAAATCGTTATTTTATCCACTTTAAATGAAATACGATCTGTGTTTCGAATTGTATCTTCCCACGTAAACCTATCCAACAAATTATTTAGAAATTCAAATGTGTCACCGAGTTCAGGATCTAAAGTGCTCGGTCCTTGGCGGTGGCTCAGGGAGAAGGGAGTAGGTGTTTTAATCAGCTATTTTATATACTACTAAAAGTAATTTTTGAATGTTATATTTTGTCTAAATACAGATATTCGGATGTTTTTTACATGACTCGGGCAGTCGGGCACACTGGAGACGTCTCGGCCCGCGACCGATTAGTGTCGGGGCGCACGGCAAAAAACACGCGACGGCAGTCGATGTATTATTTTCGTCTCGTCCACCTCGTTCGTCGCCATGTTTACAATATTGGGCCAGCGAAAAATAAAACAAAAAACTAAATCGGCTACATAGTAAATATCAAATTGTTCGCTGTACACATATAAGAGCCCCCGTAGCGTCTCCGCGCAGTCATCGTCGTCGTCGTCGTCGTCGTCGTCGGACGTGGGCGCGCGACACGAAGCAATACAAGGCGCCTCGACACGAGCACGCATAATAATATATAGGTATTATACATTGTATGTTATACAGAGTGATTGTCTTAACTAGTTGTCTCGGAACATTCAGGCAACATGATATAACGATTATAATCGTTACATTTTGTTGTTTTATAATATTATGACGTATTTTTCATTGTCACGCTGCAGAAGTATTGTGGCCTTAAACTATTACTGCGACATCAACATTTGATTGTCTGTACACGCTCACTTACATATTCACAATAATGATTTCATCTTTTATGATTATCGCAATCCGAAGCAGACAGTGTTTCTAACTGATTAGACCGATCAAATATTATTGTATCGTAAATTGAGCCACACTGATCGCCAGCACTCATTTATCCAAGCTTTAAACGATTATCAATTTCGTGAAAGAATATTTTGGCACTATTATTATTGTGCCGAATTCGTAAAAAAGCGAATGTTTTGAAAACGAATCACATACGTCTATATATACATAATATATATATATATATATACTCTTCGATACACAACAACGACAAGTGGTCTGCTGCTTTGAGAGAATCGCCCGGTGTGCACAAACAATACGCGAGTTTATAATAATAATATCTATTATTATGTACCTTAAAAATCGCGAACCGGTCGACGTGGCGCGAGTCTCCTCGGTGGACTTATGTTATAGATTGGTACATAAGTTATTTTGTGTACGCCAAAAACGATGTTTTTTTTTTTGTCTGCAAAAAACTGGCCATTTATTTGGCGGTTTTTTTTTTCGTCTTGTTATTTCAATTTCGACGTCCGTCCGTTGTTCTTATGCGTACATGGTACGTTCATATATACGACCGTCGTTATTGCAGGTGCCGGGACGAGAGCGTCTACCGGGGCAACGATGTCGCTGTACAACGTACTACTAAATTATTGTCAGGTATATTTATCATTTTATTTTAATAACTATTACCGGTATTTTATTATGAACACGATCACGGGAACGCGGTTCAGCTTCGTCGACGTGCGTATACGTTTAAAGTCGCGCGTGGGTACCTCCTATGCGCCGCGTCCGACACGATATTATTACCGGCAATAATACAATACAATAATATTACTTTAGGTACCCATATCGTGCATCTATACACGGTGACTACAACTCTTGCACGGGTATGGGGAGCGTGTACGTGTGCGCCTCCTAAGGTATACCCCTATAATATTATTTATTATATACATATGCGTTGCATAATATCACAATCATTATTAACGTACACCGATTTCGACTGTAAATATCGTAAACAATTCGCGAACCAATCGCCAATGTGCAACAAATGCAATGTGATTTACGTACGTTCGCCGAACTATTATATTAATAGTAATATTGTGCGTTCACATCACCCCGCAAAGGCGCAAATAACTCGGCTACATAGCAGTCACGCCACGCCGTCGCCGATTAGTTCCGCGATGGTGTCCGAAAACACCAAATAAGACGACTTTACAGTAAACGAGCGGGAAAATATTATTGAAACATTTTGGGTATTGAAGAAAAACATGTACGAAAACCACAAAGTCGGTATCACAAATCACATTTTAACGTTATTATTTTAAGTCAATAATTATTGTACCTATTTTCAAAACAAATAACCTACACAATCCTAAATAATAATAGCTTTAAATCTAGTTTTAATGATTTGTTAATTTTAAACATTTGTATTTTACTATTTTATTAATTTTTTTTTAATTTTTGAATAAAAAAATACTCATATACGTATATTATTATAATAATACTATGAAAGTCTACTTATCATACATATAATAATAACGCGATATTGGGTATTATTATTATTACAACTTATTATAGACTTTGAATACGGCGGTGACACGCGAAAGTGTTTGCTTTGATACATCCGCAACCGCCAATCCACGTGGAACATAAAGTTTGTCACGGTAAACTGCTGTAATACCACATTATTAGATCACAGTATAGCGTCAACAGAAACAATATTTCTGCGTGGGTAGTACCTATATGCATAACTCTGCAAAAACGACTGAAATGCCGACAGACGACCCACGAAAACTTAAGACAACAGTATTAATATAATATAACAATATATTATATAAAATTGTTGGGTTAGTCAGTCAAAATATGTCTGAAATTTACACGACTATCGAACGGGTGGGACTTATTATAACAACGCATATTATTAATTTCATGTTTAAATATTGTTTTACGGTGCTGTGTAGTGCCTATATATATAGGCTGAATATTAGTAAGGTTGAACATTTTCAATTATTTTTAATGTTGATGAAACGAAAAGTTTTGAAACTTTTTTACTTTAAAAAATTATATTTAAAAACTATTCAGCATCATGCACAGACATTATTATAAAACAACTGAATTGCCTCGATTCATCTCTGATGCACGGCCGTCGTTCGTCGCACGGAAAATATTTAAATATTTACATAATATACATTATGTATATTATACATATTTTATCACAGACGAATTGATAGAAAAATTAGTGCAACTCATACAAAACATCCGTACATCGAATATCCATGGCAATAATTGATTATCAAAATAAAAGTAATCTTATCGTGGATTTTATGTAAATATTATCAGTACGTAACAAATTATGGCCGTGTATGTATTATAATACATAAATTCAACTATATATGTACATAGTTGCTTTATATAATACCATGTTACATAAAATCAGCTATTAACGTATAATAATTATTTAAAATTATTAAATACATCACATTCACATCATAATTTAGTATAGATAATTTATCTATATTTTTATAATATTTGTATATAGATACTCGTACAGTATGTTTTGCAGTTTACTACCTTGTGTAGTATGCTAAATTATAATGCAATTCAATAAATTTATATATGAGTATTTTAAAATGTATACAATATTCTTCAGCTAATATATAGATCAAAACTGGACACTTAACATTGTAGACATAATATTTTATGTTCTTAATATAGATTTATTAAACACTTGAAATACTCAAATTAATTGAATTATAGTCATGTACAATAATTACAAATAATTAGTATGTATATATAAATAGTTATTGTGATAAATCGAATATATAAAAAAAAATAATTAATTAATGGTTTAAAAGAGTAAAATGGAAAGATTTTAATTGTTTTTAAAGTGACAGCGAAACATGAGCATTTAAACAGATTAGTGCAACGCACGGTGTGGAAAAGATATTGAAATTTTAAAAACCGACAAATGCCTCAATTAACACGCGTAGTCGTTTCTTTTTAATTATCTCGATCTATAAATAATACAAACTCGTTATTTATTCTATACCAATATTTGACTAGTGTTAGGAAAAAAAACAATTTCATATTTAGTTCTGACAAACGTGAAAATGTATATACGATCACTGAGGTGTTCCAAGAACTTTATTGACTTACCACACAGTTACCACGTATTAAAGGCAGGTTAACGGTTGTATTATTTTATAAAACACAGTTTAATAATATTTATTGTTCATTTATAAGTAAGCACTTTTCTAAGTAGGTACTTTTTATTAGGAAACTTGAGTTAATAAATATAGTGGATTTTTACGAGCCTATGAATAAAATATTTATTTAAATAATTGTATATACACAGAGCGTGTATATATATATATATATATATTAGTGTCCATAATCTTTAATTAAGTACATCTTGTTATACTTACTCCAATCTCTGACGTTTTTATTAAACATAAATATGCATTCAATTACTTCAATTTCAATAAATCTAATGTAAATAACGACGCCATTAAAAGTTCTTTAAATACACGTTTCCAAAGTTTTAATTTGCAGGTTGGCGGCAATTAATTTTTTTAATGTTAGTTTTCCCCTGATTTTTAAGTTTATTTTAAATCAAAAACGTTTTTGTGCATGGTTATATGGAATTTATAAAGTTGATACATAATAATGTAAATGTTTTTTTTTTACTTTTGATATTTTAAGAAATTTAGATTTATTTAAAATAACAAATGCATTATTCACATTTTATAATAATAATTAAAAAATATTATATAATACACGTGAATATTACTTCCCTAATATTAATTTATATCATACAAAAATTAAGAAAAAAAACGTAAAAAAATTGGCATCGTTTCTGTTATCATATTATTATTATTAAATCAATAAAACAAAAATCAAAATCACTAATATCAGTACCTATAAATTTAATTAAATCATTAAATCGTTGTATAATTTAGTATAATATTAAACATCTATTATAAAAACGTCCGAACTCGTATAAGATTAATTGCATACTCGTTTAACTCGTCTAACGTGTATATTACAATACTAATATATTCTATTCGGTGTCGAGAAATATATACAAGTCAATTTTCAACATAAAATTATTAATGAGGTTTCTTATTTTTCGTTCAGTACCTATTTACGAACAAATGTTAAATTGGATGAAACTTGTCGGCGTTCAAGTTCAAATCTGATGGTACCCTTCGCCATATTGTTATGTTCTCTTTTCGCCGCCATGAACAGTTATATTATTATTGTCTTCGAATAATAACAATAATATACTGTACAAACAGCGACGGAGACCTGCGTACTTTGCCTCGGACAACCGCGAAAGCCGACTATCGAAAGATAGCAGCGCTCACTAAGTGATAAGTCGACTTAATCCTATTCGCGAGGTACCTCCGTAGGCGGAGCACGTCAAACACACACGTGTTTATTGTATGTATACGAGTATACGTATATAATATATAGTCCTTTTCAGCAGTGGTTCTGATGCCGCCGTAGACTTTTGACTGGGCGATTTTCTCGGAAAACCATACCCAGCGCGCTTGCACGTCACTCACGCGGAATTAACATAAAGACCGATTCTATAATATTATCTCAATGGGCTCTTCTCCTCCCTCTCTTCCTTACCGTGTCCCTCCCCCCACCATTCACAAATCAGCGACACACGTCTTTCCGTTAGAGTTTCCTCTGTGAAAATTCTCTTCTCGTTCTCTCGCTACCGTGTTCGCTTCTAAGTAAGTCAATCACGTCGACAAACAAAGTTCACCACTGTCCTCGTCTGGTTGACAAGCAAACTACGGGTATGCGAATGGCCAAAAGATCAAAACCGCGTTTGTTGCTGCGGCCTGCCACCGCACTCTTGACTCGACGACTATAGCGACGTATAGAGTATGTTCTGCGTAATGCGTGTTAACATTTAACACTATACATAATATTATATAGAACATAACACTCGTGACGCACATACGAACGCCGCCTTGAAACGGAATTTCATTATTATTATTGTTATTTATTATTATAGTATTGTGCACGAATGGGAGTGATAAGCACAAGACGTCGTCGCATTGTCTTAAAACGTACACGAGTGGAAATCGCTGACATAATAATCTGTTCGACTAAATGTACATTAAAATACTGTAGGAAATATTAAAGTAGAGGGGTGATACCGAGGAAATTTCGTGGTACAAACTTATATTTCGGGAAGTTTTATTTTTTTAGAGCAGTATTACTCCCCAAAGCAATGCTATAGAATTTTAGTGAGAGAGCCACCATTTCAGTTTTTTTCCGGGTATTCAAAATTTTAGCCGGGCCAATTTTAACATTTCGCCAAATCGTTAAAAAAAAGGACTTATATATGTATGATATATTAATGTAGGTATATAATAACGGAAATTGCTTTGAGTTTCAGCGTGTCAGATTACTGTGAAATGTTTGCCCGTCATAGAAAATAATTTATAGGTTTTTAGTCATTTCAGTATAGATTTATAATATCCTAAAGACATAATATTCTATCATTCGGTAGCAAATACAAACTACACCGACAAGAATTGATTCGACGATTGCGATTTCTCTTCGTGATCCAATTACACCACACCTTGATCAGTACCACGTTCGCTGCCCAATGCCTTCTTTAGCGTATTATTTATATATTGTATTGGAAAATAGAAGGACGCATAAAAAAACAAAGTATTACTCGTTTACATTACCATCTGTCACGGAATAAACTACGTGTTAAATAGAGCCCGTGGTTTTTTAATATTATGAAAATTGTGAACCGTGTAAGTACACGTATATATTTTTTTTTTTTTGAAACTTGATTTGACCATCCTGTTTTCTAATTAATTCATAACTTTGATAGGATATCGATTTACAACAATAATTACGTATTTCTTAACAGTATTTCCGTTAACTGGTGTTTCAGAAAAATAAAATAAACAATAATGACAATTTAACGGCCATAAACATTAATCGGTCTCGCGCACCAAAATGACTTTGCACAATATTTTATTCTTCCAAAGTCCAACGACTTCTGTGTCAGGCGATTTCGAGCGTGCTAAGCTGTGGTCTATGCGTCGTAGGGATAACATATTAACGACGCGTTCGCTTATACGGTTAATCGTTTAACTACACGTCGCGCGGGAGCGGTCAAATGGGAAAATAATTTACGCGTCTATGTCTTATGATACGACGTAACAATATACAGCTAGGCCTTCGGTTAAATCGAGGGTAATCCCGTATCAATGTACTTAATACAACGGACGTGTAAAAAATATATATTATACCATACGTCCGTGTCAATTAGACGACGATAATATTGTAGCGCACGCAAAGCGCATATAATCCGATTGAGACTATTAAACTAATATAATATAGCGCACACTCGATTTATCGACCGATCTGCGATTATGACGTAACCCTTTATCGCCATTTGAACAGCGCTATATGTACGTATGTATGTCCAATAATATTATAAGGATCTCGATGATGCGTTATCCTCAACTCGGCGGCTACCATAACTTTACGACTATAGTTGCAACACAGTCTCGTAGGCTCGTCGTTGTGTCAGTCAAATATAATTCGGTATATTGTTCTACACCAGAGTTGACCAATCTGTATGGTCGATGAAAAAAAAACTGAAATACTTGATGGCTCCTCACTCTGTATATACAATATATTATATTATTAGCCCAAAATCGTATTTGAAGGGAATTTGAGTTGTGCCCGAATAGGTATATACACCGTCACTTTTTATTATTATTAAAATGATCGTAGAAATGCGTGTACAAAACCGTATATAACCCAACGTATGTCCGATACACAATGAATCGTAAAAATGGGGACTACGTGCAGTTAATTATACGTCAACGAGGGATATACTTAAAGGCCCCACGACGATTGGAACGGAACAATATTATTCTAATTTGTAAATACGCCGATGGCGGAAGAATTCGACAGCAGGCGCTCCTCGATTTTAGCATAATATAAGTTTCGCCAGTAATGGATGATGGACCTGCGGCAGCGATAATCAACAAATACCGTATAGTGATGGAGCTGTGGGTAATATTATAAGGACCTTTTCAAATTTCTGCGCCAAATAAATAAATAAATCCAAAATAAATTTCCTGATTTCCATACACCGCATTGCAGTCGACGAAACGAAAAAAAAAAAACAATAACGAAATAATTATTTAACGAATATTCCACGCGTATATTGTACGGACAATAAAGGCGTTCCCAAACGGCACTTTAGTTGGTCTCGAATTTGATTAAAATTGTTTTTGTAAAAGCTGTATCTATAGAGATGTAGTACGAATTATATTATTTTAAGCTTTATATAGGTATAATCACATTGTGCATTGTTGCTATGTATCGTGTATTATACTGTCATACGGTTTTGGGTCAGCGATCCTGGACAATGTCCAAATAATTATGTTTACAATAACGAGATAAATAATAAATGTTTTCCGGGATACGTGGAAGAGAACGGGTAATCAAAGAGTAGGTTTTTAAAAAAAAAAAAAAATAAAAACAGAATTCCAAATTAAAAACCATACATTAACTTTCAACCATTTTGAAATACGTCTCTATACTGGAAAATAATTATTCACGCAGTTTTCATTGTGCAAAAAAAAATCGCGTTAATTGAAAAAAACGAATTTAATCGCGTTTAATCCTATAACTGATATTTACATCATCAGTCCCTATAATACATTAAATGCTATATTTTGAATTTCGGGCTCCCCCCAATCCATGTGCTTTTTCATCCCGAATGCGTTTGATGTGTTTCTCTACCCCAAAAAAAATTATAACATGATATATACGAAATAATAAAATACTCTCAATGTGCATTATACTTTTTTTTAATTAACTTTTTGGATAAATAAGTACTTCATTCCGCTTACCTTTTCTCGGGTCACTTATAAATTCCTCAGCCCTATGTAAAATACTCACATGAAAAATGGTTAATTATACCGAATAACATTGAACCGAGCGATTTTTCTAATATTGAAAAATAATCATTAAATCGGAAAATATTAATTTTTGACCTTTGGGGGACATTTTTTTCCATTATTTGTAATTTAAAACGAATTTTTTACTATTTTCTGTAGTTTCCATTTTTAAAGGTTTTACCTTTTTCGAACAATATGTCCCTATTGTAATTTCATAATCTAAAAAAAAATAATTTCCGCGAAATTGTATCCAGTAGTTAGTTAAGAGCATTTGTTTAGAATTTCAAGTTTTAATTGGTGAAGTGATACAAGGGTACTTCGTAAAACGATGTAGACCAACAAATAAAGTTTAGACAACTTTAATTGTGTTATAATAAACTTAACAGTCCAAAGTTTTATTTTTGTAAAAATAAAATTATCTAAATCAAATTTTGCATTCAGTTGCAATTTGTATTTAATTAAAAAAGTATTTTATTATTTAAAAAAAAAAAAAAAAACCTGAAAAATAATAATTATTTATCATAAATTATGTTTTTTTTAAATATTTATGTAAACAATAATGGACACTATTAAAAATAATCACTTTATATGCTATAGGTATAGATAAAATATTTAATTTAAATTAAAATACGTATAGAATAATAATACACAATACACCTAAGTTATTACAATTGGTTATTAAGTTATAACTTATAAAATACACACGTTATATTATATATTATTCAATAATTATGCTTCAGGTCGTAATGATAATATTAAAACTTAATTACGTAACTGATCCAATGCATATTTTATAATGCAATATTGTATTATTATTAACAAACGTAAACAAATAAGACGCTAATATTTATTAATTATGCGTTTACGAATCATTGATTTCGATATAATAAAATGAATATTTAATAAGTGGGATAAATGTCAAAATAATTTTAAAATAACTAAAAATTTAAAATTTTGTTATTTGATCTTACCTGTCAACTATTTGTAAAACGAGACCAAACTATTTATATTTATTAATAATATTATATACACTTATACTATTCTCATTTATTATTTTTTAACTCTATATTTTTATTATTTTTTATTATTATATTATTTACTCATTCATATAATAATTGTATGTAATTGTTTATACAAAATAGTATGCAGTATAATAGTATAATACTATAATATTATGCATCAAACTTTTAATGTCTTTTCTGTATACCAGAGAAGTCATTATCTGAAACGTCGGTAAGGTTGGTTGGGCTGCTTGACTCGATTGGAACCAAAGAAGCAGACGGTACTTTAAGCTAAACTTCAAACATGATTGAAATATCTTCAGGCATTGAATTGAAAACATGTGTTCCACTCGTGTACTATACATGTGTAACTAAATAACTGATAATACGAAATCTTTATACTATTATGTACAATACTTACGTTATGACTTTTTAGTTTTTGCCACAGTAAATTATTTACAATAAAAATTTTGAAATAATAATAAGACAGAGATAAATAAATACATATAAACACTAACTAACCATTTGTGTGAAAATTCAATTTTCCCTTAATTTTTGAATTTTTTTCTTATTTATTTTAAAAAGTATCGGAATTTTTAATCTTAAAAATAATTAACTATTATTACTCTATTTAGTTATCACGTATAATATTATATGGGTGAAAATCGCATTTAAAAAATTCGTATGATTTATCTCTGCTAAGGTTGAAATTAAAAATTGTAAGGGAAATAACAAGATATTAAAGACAAACCATTGGGTATTGATAATGTTAAAATATATTTATTTTAACACTTAACGTCTTATAAGTTATAAGCGAACGTTATATCTGAATCCAATTTTTCACAAATTCAGATATTCCTTGAGTTTTTGGTAGCACTTGAAATATAATGTCAACAATTTGTAAACACATCTTATAACCTTGGTTATATGATTTTTACTTATGATTTACCATGAGATTTCCGCTTTGAAAATTCGCCAAAATTCCAAATTTTTGGTGTGTCAAACAAAACTATATTCTTAAATGTAATTTTGAAATTGTATTAAAGATATTCGATACACAAAAAAAAATTTAACCGAAAATTAGATTTAAAACAGGCACTAGGTGAAGGGTTTAAACTATATATATATATATATATATATAATAGGTATGCGTCAAAAGCAGTTAAGCAACTATTCACGAACATAACCCGATGTCTATGATCATCATAGAAACATACATTCCGTTGTATTTGGTTGTAACTGTATACTGTATAATGTATATGGCTGAGGGGATAAAAGCAAATAGCCAATTTTTTTTTTTTTATTCCAGACCAAACAAGTCTTAATTATTTTTATATAGCCAAAAGTAGCGTGCGGGGCTATGTACAAGAAATGGTTGTCAAATTTTTACTGGCGTCACAAACACTAATTCGTCGAGCCAACCATTTCCGCTCTCCCGTTTCGAATATAAACCGAACAAGTAATGTATTTCACGGCGGATACGCATTCAAATTATATCTCGAACATAAGATATACGACTTACAACATTGATTTTATTAATGGTTGTTTTGAAGCGTGATGGTTTTACGAAGATCTGAGAGAATGAATGCAACTGAACCAACAATAGTGCTTATATATAATACACAATCCGTTAGCACATTTATTAAGTTTTGTGGTTTCCAATGAAAACACAGTTATCTACAGTGCGCTTTGAACAGTTTCATTATCACTATTATTATTTTACAGATAAATTGAAGAAAGTTTTGTTAGTTAGTATAGCTTAAAATACTATCCATTTTCCGGCAGCCATAAAATAACACCAGTATAACACTAATCAACTAAATTTGTTTTTTACGAAGAAACTTTTTCCAATTTTTTCATCTCAATATTTATGTTATATAAAATACGAAAATAATAATAATTTTTTTTTTCATTATAAACATGGCTAATCTTGCTTAATATTTTCAATAGCAAGGATGTACATCTATAATATACTGCTTAATACTTATAAATAGTTATAATGCACATGAACATGACTTAGTAATCAAGTCTTGGTTGTGATAAAATATGAAAAAAATATTAATGTTACTTTTGAATTTGTTTTATAATATAAATTAGTGCATAATTGAGTGAAGAGTAAATAGTTTGTTAATAAATGAATTTGTGTATACATATAATATAAAACTGTGAAATTGAGTTTTCAAAAAAATTATATTTTCAATCATTGTTCAAGTTATTACCTACTGTTAACTATTTACGATAATGATTGATTTATTTATCGTATTGCTGATAATGTGTATATGCACTGAGTGGCGTTGGTTCACACAAAACTTTTTAATTTATAATTTCTCGGTTTTGAAACAAAACAATACAGCACCTATATAGCAAGTACGTAGTACTGACACGTAGTAGCGGTACTGACACGGGACCACTTGTGAATAACTTTGTAAATTCATTTAAGTATCTTTTAATTGCTAAATTTATTTTTCTTTGAAACTAACTAATTAAAAAGTGGGTGCAAGTACAATGGTTTTTATTATAATTGTAGAAACTTAACATTTATGGTTTTAAAGCTTAGTAGTATTGGAGTCACGTAATATAATATACGTAATACGTTCTACATCTTTACCCAGCTGTAAATTTCATATTATTTAATGAATTTGGTTAATGGTTATGAATACATATTATTTTGTTAACGTTAATTTATATTATTGAAAATACAAGTCTTACGTTTTGAGTTAATACGTGCGAGAACGTCATCCTAGAAATAAGTTACGTGTATTATGTTAGCATTTTGTTTACTTTTATTAAACAATATATTTTGAATTATAATGAATTAAAACATATTTTAAACAGGAAGTGCATAATATATTATCTATATATTCACATAGATAGTGAACAACCTAAATCTTATATTTTGTGCTTTGGTGGTACACGACGCTGTATAAATTATCGCCGTGTACCTAAGTATACTTTATTTATATTATTTTCGTTTGACAAATCCTTCGAATATATATGTACATGATCTATGGCTGTTTTAATTTTAGAACATATCACATATATTATAATAAAGTGCGTACCTACGTGACGGCCAAACAATTTTATGTGTTGACATATGTCACTACTTTTGATGAACATCGCTTATAACGCTCCATAGACGTTCCATTAGTAAAATAAAAAGGAAAAGTAAAAAACGCTTCGATATTTATCACTGCTACTCTTATGCAAACGTAGAGCACTACTATAAAATACGTCACTTTTTATTTTTGATTAGAAAAAATCTATAGGCCCTGATCAGAAAGGGAAATAGAAAAACAACTATTAAATCTATCTGTGTTTCAAAAAAGCATAGTTTATTGTGTAATACGATTATGTTTTCGTTGAGTATTTTTTTAAAATTTATAATGAATCTCAATTATTTCATTAGCTATAAAGTGTAAACGCTTATAATAAATGTTCGATAACTGTTGACTTTTCGCTATGCAATTAATTGAAACATTGGAGTTTCGTTATTTGTTAACGCATACTGTTAAAAATAAACAGTACGCATTAACGTCGTTAAATAATTAAATAACGATTTTCTGTAACTAAGATTTAGCTATGCACCCCATTTACTATCATTAATATATCATTAAAATATTGTAAATTGAGTTTCATTTTTCCGTAGTGACATAATTGAAGCGGCCAACTACGCATATACCAATATAATATTATGCATTTGTAGGTATATTTCAATGGGCGCTTGTAAATTGCGCACACATTAACCAGGTAATAGAACAAATATATTAAATTGCGCCCTGGATTTTTTGGTTTCTAAAATAGGTATATTAAATTGCGCTCGGAATATTTCGGGGTCTAAAATGCCTATAGTAAATTGCGCCCATAGTATCTAAATGACCTGGAATTCGTCAATATATCTATTATTCGTATTTTAAATATTTTCATGGTCATTTTAATAAAAGCTTTTATACACCTTATACCCATATTTATAATTGTATGGATAAAATATTAGAATTACAGTCTAAAGTTTGTATAAAAATTAATAGTATAAATGAACATGAACCTTATACATTTTGAAACATCAAACCAAAAAAAAAAAAAAAAATTGAAAAAACGGAAAAAAATTATTCATCAATACAACGAAAACACTATTACTAGAGCTGAGTATGTGAAGATGATGGTCTCATTACTATGCAGATAAATTGTAACTGTATTTTTTATTATTATTTACTATTTAAATTAAACTAACAAAAAATATTTAAAATAACTCTTATTAATCTAATAATATGTATATTTTTTTTTAATTGATTTTTCTATATTTATTGAATAAATCCTTACTAACTTAATCATTTTTTGAGGACAATGATAGTCACCTCCTCGTGGTGTCCTCTGGGCAATGCTAAATGACTATCATAAAAATATTATTTCTATTGGGCGCAATTTTCTACACAGAAATATATACCTTCAAAATACCAGACGCAGTTTACGTTTGCCCATTCCAATTTTAAATTAATTAAAATGCATCTAACATAACGTCTATTTCATAATCTATTTCAATCGCCATAATTATCAAAAACTATTATATTTTTATGGAAATGTGGGGCACTACACAATATTTTATTTGTTTGTTTTTTTATTTTTATTATAAAAATAACATTAAGAATTTATCTTATTTATTTAAGTTCATAATATAAAATAAAAACATTGGTTAGATAGTGGGTAAACTTGTAAAAAGTGACGCGTTGAAGTACCTATACCAATATTTTCGATATTTACAATGTAAAGTGCATTTTATAGCGTCATATTTGCTATACAAATGTTATACAAAAGTAAATGTTAACAAGGCAGTAGGTACTGCTTTCACTTATTATATCGATCAAAGTATAAAGTGCGATGTTTCCAACCACTAAATAATGTTAATAGTTAATCATATTATTGGTTTTTCTATTTTTTATGAAAATAAACCTTGGCGGTCGAGCAGCGGGCTGACAATTGTTATTAAATATACATAAAATAATGTAGTACATGTAGTACACGGTTCAATTAATTAGAGGTACAAGAATAGAACAGGTAGGCTACATATGGTGTGAGATGATGGATGTATGTTGAAAGGGGCACTGACAGATATGAAGAGAGGATAGAGACAAAGAGACAGACCACAAAGAAAATGAAAGGACAGCGTTAGAGAACTACTAGAAGAAATTGGATCGGATTGGAAACAAACGTATAAGAAGAATGGTAGAAGGAAATAGTTTTGGCAGCCAGGAGCTTAAATGGCTCATAAAGCCTAAAAAAATAATAATATGTATATAAAATAATGTTTATTTTTTTTTTAATGTAGGTACGTATAATATTATAAAATACCAACATATTAATGTTGATTTTATTTATGTGGGTAAATATTACCACAAATAAGTTGTAAGTTGTGTAAAAAATGCACGCTCAAAAATATCGAATATATCCAATATTATATTGTATACATCTATAGTTCTTTAATATTAATAATTGCTATTTACTAATACCTATACTATTATATACTATTTAAAATACATACGTAGTGTACGCACGTCGTCGGGTGTGATCCGTTCGGATTATCAGTTCAAATATAATATATTATATTATAATATTCAGTATTGTCATCGACCGTATTGATTCGACACTAACATAAGTGTGTGGGTGTCGTAAACTCGTAACTGGCACATACCATAATCACATATAATATGAATACTAAAAACAATTTTAACTATTTATAACGCATATATAATCCTGCACGTAATATATTATAAGTATAGGTAATAATTGGACATGGATATCTTCCTATATCATTTAACGTGACCGGAGAGGAAACGCGGGACGATTGTCTTTACGTTTCTCGTCGGCTGCAATCACACAACTGCACACTGATATTATGTGGCACTATCGAACTCGGGACGCATTAGCCGCAACAGGGTGTTATTGGTAATACGTTTTTGAGAATAAATCACGTGGCCGTTTTTTTTTTTTTTTTGTCTCGAATAACCACTTACTTTCTTCCAGCGTGTTCGGACGTCGTGTGCATATTGCATTGGTGCGACTATATTATATTCAGCTATTCCTCGTACCCATGTAGGTACACTATTTTTTGACTAGTCTATATATTTATATATATATAGTTCCCACGTCCTATACCTCACTCAGCGACTCCCACCGCCACTGGTCGACACCGGGAAGTCTCGTATCGCAACCACTGCCTGTGTCGTAAGTGAATCACGTGTGTACATTATTGTAATAAAGGTGTTATCCGCCGTACACACGGAAATCAGACCGCAGACCGCCTCCGCGCCGTCGGTGCGTTACTTGTTGATTTCCACGTACGTTTACACACACACAAACACACACATTATGGTTGTGTATTATATTGTTATTAAGCTCACACATCCACGACGTCGTCGTGGACCACAAAGCCGTTTTGGGACACACCGATTTCACACCTCGGAGAGCAGCCGATTACGCTCATCGTTTGTCTACACACACACCGTAATGTTATTATCTATACATATTTATCCGCACTAGTGTGTGTGAAATATGAATATTACGTGATCCGGTTTACGGGTCTATCATTATTATTTTGACGGGCTCGTTTATCCGAATCGGTGTAGGAAAAAAAAAATATTTATCCATATTATTATGTACTGTTTATATTATAGTGTCTATGTAATAACGATTAACGAGACACCGCTGGTTCACGACGACAATGCCGTGGACGTCGATACACCGGACGTGGATATCTTCTTCGTGGCGTGAGGGGGAGGGTAGAAAAGGAAATCACCGATAGGTACAATAAATCTCAACGATATAATATTATCATATCGTGCAATATTATATGTATACCAGAGTTTATATCTACCGTGGTCGATGTTTGTCCGCAAATATCCCATAACTACAATGTATTTGGATCTGACACTATATAATAGGCTAATATATAATACAACGATAAAATAGAGTATTCAGTTGTAATTCTTGTTTTGTCAATTATTGTACTTTGTATATATACCGTACAGGTCTCAGAAGACGTATGACAATCAAGTCCAAAAAAACTAATGATGCCGTAGCGTCAAACATCTTATTAGACTGAATTCTACAAAATGCGTAAGCAATAACACTAATGTATAATTACGACGTAGGTAATAATAAGCAAATATATTTTATGTATCATCCTTATGAAGTAATGTACTTTTACGTAATAAACTTAATTCTAATCGTGTTTAGAGAGCGTAAGGATATGCGTAACAGACGAAGCATTTTCTTTTAGTCGACTTTAATCCTATTTTAAAATATACCTAATTATCTAAATGCATTCTGACGAATAGCTATGATTTCTAACGAAAAGAGTATCCCATCTACTAGATATTCGGTTATATATATAAACATCAATTGTCCTGTCCGTTACATTATTATTGTATATAATATATTAAGATAAGCTTTGTCTAAATTAAATCACAGACAACACACTGCAAGTCAAAGATTACGTAAATCTATTTAATTTATGCCGCACGGAATTAATAATAAGTAAAATTCTATTAAATAGTAGAATAATAATTATTATGATATAGTAGTTATTGTATGTGGTTTGAAAGTCAATTATAATTGTCGGTTATGATATTGTGTATTTATAGAATTAATGCGTAGGGAGTATGAACATATAAGATTTATTAAACAATGACAAGATCTTTTTATACAATCTGTTCTAGTTTAAAACTGAACTATTATTATAATATACATATTTTTATTTCTATTGTTTTTTTAGTCGACATAAGCGATTAAAATAGTAAAATAAAATGATACGACATTTTATTATTACATAGTGTAATTTGTAAATCATTAGCTTACCAAGCAATATAAGAGAATCTAATATCGTTTAAAAATACGGTTAATCAAAATAATTTTTATAGAAATAAATATATTCATAATTTATAGAGTAAAGATTATTCCAAGTATAATATGATGTATACATGCATTTCTTATTGTATACAGTGGCGTTATTCGAGGAGGTTTCCTTCATGTATGGACACCCCTCAACTTCAAAAAACGTAGCCTATAATATATTATTATATAGTATTTTATTCATACCTATTATTTATTAAAATATTTATATCCAAAATGCAAAAATTTAATTTATTTATTAGACCTGGCAACACGCTTTGAGGTATATTTTTTTAAGTTAAGTTCACACCTTATCTGAAATATCCAAGAGTTATTTAAATCTCACCGGGTCATTAGGGAATATTTTGGAAAACAACCCAAAATACGCTACTGGTTGTATTTGTATAGTTCTATTATTCTATTAACTTTAACTTGAACTTATATAAATGTATGAAAATTATTTTAACATTTAAAAGAAAAATAATATAATACGACGGCATACACATAGAATTTAAATCGCATATCTCTATTTCGTTTTAAATTAAATTTAGATAAATAATGTATTATAGTATGATATAAATATATATATATATATAAACGCTTTACTCGGTAATAGTTTGGCTATATATTTTATTTTTCCCGCTAGGCATAATATTTAACCATAAAACGTGCTACTTTAGCAATAAAGAAATAATATATTATAAATAACATCAAAAGAAAAAGCTATACCTCCCAGTATAATGTGATAATATATACTTTACGTCTGTACGCTTACGTAAAATGCGCATACTAGTAAAATGCAAACTAATGAACCATAAACCATATTTTACTTAATCTTTTTTCCCTTTTTTATTAGTAAATATATTCATAACATGCATTATTTAAGTACACCAAACATAAATTACGTTTTAATATACTTAGTGCGAAAATTAATTTAATATTTTAATAATAAGATTGTTTTCAAGAATTACTTTAAGTCAGAACTTTTTTTTTATTTAAGCTGATTGTTATTATTATGTTATTTTCGTGCACAATACATAAATGTTTTTTTTTTTTTTATTATTAACAAACATAGATAAAGGAAAAAATTTTCTTTTAATTGTGCAGTGTGCTAAAATGAAGTAAAAAATCTTAGGTTTATTATGTCTTTGAACAGTTTAATTAAAAAAAATTTTAATTTTAATAATTTCACTCAAAAACGTTTAAAATAAATTAATAAACAAAATATTTTTTTTTTAGTAAAACGCTGTTGATGTTTATTATTAATGTTCACCCATTAATTTGAATTTAAAAATAACGTGGAATTATAAATATTCAGTGGTTAATCGACTTATAATAATTGTATTTATAATTATATTTTTAAATGATACTCCCGGCATTTTATAAACTTGTGTAGTTCAATATAATACATTAAGTACTTTTTTTTAACTATAGTATGCCAATGGAACATTTTAATTTACATTGTTATTGTCTCTATAAAACCTAATATCTGTATAATATATTTTTCTTTTAGGGAAAATCGAATTTTTTAAAATTATTTTTACTGTATTCGAGATTTATGCTTTAATATATAGACGCTTTTCTGGATCATAAATTCCAACTTTTATCGATATACCTATACAAGAGTCACGCCGTTTCTTGAAAAAAAGTTTGATAAATATTATGTGAGTATTTTGTAAAATAAAAACAGATATTTTTACGATAAAAACATTGAAAACATTGCTATATATACGTATACGTATAACCGTTTTCTCTTCGGATTTACGAAAACGCGAGCTTATAATTCCGGAGTCAAAATAAAGGATGAAAATATCGTATGGTTTTATATATATATATATATATATATTTACACTGGAATCTTATCCCCGTGGGTCTTATAAATTATGTCCAAAAGAAAACATCGTTTCTCAATTTTATCACCCGTGCACATGTGAGGAGACGACGACGACGACGGCGACAACAGCGTTTAAGACGTTTTGTTAATGCAGCTAAAATAGACAGTTCCGACGGGGAACGCAATAAATCGACCCTATACGTGGCTGTCGCGCGTGTACCGCCGTGGTGCTTTATATATACTTTATTAGAAACCGAAACGCGTAGCGCAGTCGACACGAACCATTATCAGCGGCGAACCCGTCAATCTATCAACGAGAAACAAACGAAAAATCGAACTCTCACGACGTGTCGTGCGCAAGCCGCGCGTTAAAAGTATAATATATCCGTGTTATAATGACGCGCCGGCGTATAATATTATTAATATTACTGTAGTACATATGTATATATATAAAAAACCGTTGATAATGATTTGTGACACACGAATACGCGCGTAACGATCTCTCTACGACCGACACGGTAATATTATTATACGCAATATTATCATGCGACAACCGCGCCGGCGTTTCGACCGCCTCGCCGTGTACTTGTATACCTATTATGCGTCTCGTAATAATATACGTGTATAATGTATGTATTCGGGGCGTGATTGAAATTTATACCCATCTCGGCCGTTTGCTATGTACCCACCGAGGCAACGGCGTGAGTACAACGAGTACAACGATGAACATAATAATATGTATATTATTGAAATCGCCCGATCGTCTTGGTGTGTAAAAGTTGCGTGTATGCACGTACTACAACATCGTATTGTACCATAGTCTATAATATGCAAATATGAAACGACCTCTTCAAAACGACGTTTTAAACGTATAGATGATGTATAGGTCAGTTGCGTAAGACTTTTGGCTCACGCACTCTATTCGAAAAATGTTATTAAATGCTGTAACAAACAAAAAAATTAAATCAATCTCAAGTCAAAAACGATCGAACAAAATATTTTGTATCTAATATAAATAGTTCATAAGATATTAACTTTCGTGCAATAAGCACATATTTCTGCCAGCAGATTAACCAAATATTACTCGGGAATTTTTAGTGCCTATTTACGTATAATAATAACATTCTAAGAATTCATTCCTATAAATCTCTTGTTTTATTTTTAAAATACAAGACGGAAAGTTTTTAGAGAATTTTAGAGAATTATTTCAACAAATATAAATAAATGTTTTGATAGGAATTTATCCGCGGTCAATCATTCATACAAACGAACTGGCGTATTTATATAATATATTACGTGGTATATACTATATAATATAGGCAACTAATAGCAATAATAAATATATAATTCATATTTTGTTTTTGTGATATATATATATATAATATATATAAATAATATCTACTAGAGCGTGAGTGTAAATACCTAATTGTAGGTCACAGTTACAAAAATTAGTAATTACAGTTGGCTGACATAAATTCATTACTGTATAATTAAGGGTCACATAATTTAACGCCATGTAATTATATATCTAGCTCGATAAGTTATTGTAATATTATTATACTTAAATATTGTTTTATTTTCTTACTAGTCGGGTTTGCAAATAATATATTTACATAATGATGCAATGACGACGTATAAAAATACTAAACGTTTTTTTTTTCTTCTGCGTATAGATACTACACGGTGTACTTTCAAAGTAAGTGGTTAGTCAAAGCCTCGTTGCAATCGAGCCAATTATTTTCAAGCCCGAATTCACAAAATACACTTAAATTTTTACAATTATATAAAGAAAAACTCCTTTATTTTCCTCATGGATGGAATGTTTTAGTAGGCATATATCATTGAATTTCTACAAGTATAAGACTACCCGCGCAGAAACATTGAATGCAAGTTCTTCTCAAAAACATTAAATACCTTTTTGAAATGGTCTTGATAACCTTAATTTAAATTTATTTTGTTTAATATTATTCTAGTCGAGCATCGGACGGTTGTAGAAATATGCTCGGCCAATTGAAATTGTTTTCCAATTGTAAAACGGTGCAATGATATTACCATGCTAACATATAGGTAGTACGCCTATTATCAATATAGTTAACAATAATAATATGTTATTTAACTATATTCAATTTCGTTTAGATGACGATATCGAGGATAACCTACAGCAGCTAGTGCTGACATATTATCTTATTGGAAGCCAATTGAAAATACCGAATTATTTTTCGTTACAACGCTCTCACTCCATTATTGTAAACGCAGTCAGAAAATTGTTATATTTTTTAAAAAGTCAATCTGGGAGATTTGTCGCTTATTTATTTCGCATACATAACATAACAGATGATACACTGTGTTAGTACTAACCGAGTACATTTTTACAGCGATCGAATTCCCGGTGCAACGATTACAGACGTCATATTATTATCGCCAAAAGGCAAAAGGAACGAAAGGGGCAGTAAATCGTGTGTATATAACTGCTTGAGTTGGCTCGCCCCTTGTTCGCCGGAAAAAAATTCGTACGATGGCATCATGACGTTGTGCGCGTACGTACAATAATAATAATAATACAGTGATAAAACTACACAAAATAAACAAAAGTATACTACATCACCATTACATTCATAATCACTCGTACGTTTGTTTTATTGTTTAGTTCCGTTAATGCGGTAATTTCCACCGAATTACGGTTGGGCATTACTATATTATTATTTTTTTTATTATTTTGTTGTCGCGCGCGTGTCTTGTATTATAGTGTGACCCACTTCGGACCGACAACATTTGTTTCATGATGCACTCATCTTTTATTTATTAGTTTTCGGTGTGCTCCGTATATTATTTCCCGTGGAAATATAAATCATATTAGAATGGAGGCCAAACGGAACGTTGAGATTACGAGACGTAAACGCTGACGCAATTTCATGCGAAACGATTCGAGAAATCGTGACAGTCCCTGTCGTTGTCTTCAGAGAAGTAGGGGCGGAGAAAAAAAAGTCCAAGTGCGAAGAAAGAAATGCGTCTAATTCCATGGCATTGTATATATATATATATATATGTGTACGAGCATTTTTTTTCCGTTTATACAACGTTTATATTATATTATATTACGGTAGACGATTCTGTCAAATTTCATGACGTTTATTCATTTAAATCGCACAAACGGCAAACATATGAAACCTAAAAGTGTATACCTATATTGTACGTGCCCGCGTACAACGCTTCGGATTATGAAAATGAAATTCGAATATTAAAAAATATACATACTTGTATTATTATATTTATAAGAAAATTTTTCATTATTACTTTTATTTGGTTTCCGAGCGCTGTTTTTATTTTTAATCTGCTCGGTTTCGGTTTTGATTTCGGAATGAATAATAAAAAAAAAAAAAAACTACTCGCCGTGTACACCGCCCGAAACTATATCGGATGACGTTGTAAGTAACAGTATCAATGAGGAGCAAACAAGGTGAATTAGTTATTATTTTATCGATACCTATTGATTATAGTGTATCGTTTGACAGAAATCGCAATCGAATGAATTGCAATGTAAATGAGTATCAGAAAACAGGTAGCCAATTGAAACTTTTGGCCTTAACTTGCTCAGGGAAAGGTGACCTCAAATAACTTATAGAGTTCAATTTATTGTGTTATATTATAGTTTAATACACCAATCTCTTGTATGTATGTTTGTAAACGCTCTTATTTAATAGACATAATATATTCAATGCTCATGTTTTTATAACCACTGTTAGTTTGTTGTTAGTGTTAGTTACTTATTACTCTCTATATTTTTTTTCATTTTTAGTTTGCTAAAAACGATGACATTTTTATTAAATATTAATTAATGTTTTTCCACGCATTCAATATATTTTTTTTAAATGTAAAACAAAATTAATAATTCACCAAAACTCACAAACGCTAAATGTTTTAAACGGAGATTTATAAACTAACATTATTCAACTTATCTAAATGGTAGCTGTGTTTAACTAATATACATTTACTAAGCAAAATATTAATAATGTACAGTATTAGCAGAGTATTTTTTATTTAAGTCAATTACATAATTTTACTGAATACTTTTTATTTCAACATTTTTTATCACTATCTTTGAAAGAAAACGGAGATAAAATACCTAAGTCATTATTAAAATCTTATCAAAAATGTAAGTTTAACACAATAATTAATCTATCTATTTGATTTATATAACCATATTTTTATTTTCAACAACGTATTGCGATTTTAAAGTCGCTTAAAAACTTAGGGTATCAGATGACATTAATAAAAGAATATATTGATTGGCTTTTAAAGGCAGAATTTTTTATAACGGCATCGTAAGTTATTTAAAACTTTTCAATCTTGATACTCAATAACGTGGATTATGTGTATAAAAATAAATGCAACTATAATAAAGAAAAAAACCAATCGAATGGTCGACAAATCATTGGCGTTTCTCGATACCGGACCGAGAGTATTGACGATATACTCAGTTAAGTAAACCTGTAAGCCGTGTAGTAGACGTGCAGCACTCAAATTGATGTAGCTTTAACTACGCAAGATTACTTATTTGCTTCACCATAAACTGTAAATATACAATTTTCAAGAAACAAAATGTTTGAGTTGGGTACTTAATAGAAACTAACGTGAATTTAATGTAAAAGTATATAAGTTTAAATTCTAAGTAGTTAATTCAGTTCGTTGTATAATTCTGTGTTGTAGGTAGGTATGTAATATGTATACTATTATTATTTAATTTCTATCTAAAAATAATAACACGGAAGTACGAGTATGTAGGAAATGTTGTTCTCAATGTAAAATGTTTTCAGAATTATTTTGGAACCCACATTCATACTAGCATATAATTTCATAATAAAACCACATGCACCATTTTATATACCATCATATAATATTATATTATGATATTGCCACTTAAGGTTATAGTCTGAAATTGTATCATTCTAACAGTTACAGGAAATCGATTGTAATAAGGTGTCAGAAGCATGTAGGTAATTGGTTAATATATTTGTATACTCGTAAACCACTAAAAAAACTAAATCCCAATAATTTTCGACGGTCTCTAGATAAAGTCACTGTTTTATTATTATTATTATTATTATTATTATTATATAGCTAGTAATAGTATCAAGTATCTGGTAAATCGATTTTGCGTCGTAGTCAATTGGCCACGTCCAGTAACCGTACAACAACAACATACCAGATAAATACTGAATGTCCGTCAGTGAATGATTAATCTAACGCGATCGGAATCGCGTTTGTGACGGTAAAAAGTCATTTGACGAAAATCGTTTGCACGCACCTGGTCGGATAAAATTTAAAACGAAGGGTGCCTGTACACGCATAAAAACGCACTGCAATCATATTATTAGTATAATATTATGAAAATTCAAACACATTAATCAACTCCACAGCAGTGTTGTCGTCATCGCGTGGTTTTGCGTACCGCAGACACACAGCAATATAATAGTAAAGGTGGTAAAGGTGTATATTACACGGGGTGATCAATTTAACGCAAGACACTCATTATTTCAGGAAACACCGATGTATTTTTAAAATATTTTTATAAAATAAGTTTTAGTTCATTAGGTATTACCTTATTAGCTATAAGTGTTCAACGTTTTAAAGTTTTAACAATCGGAGTAGTGAACCAACATTTTTCGGGTTTCCCATCAACTACTTCGCAATAATCATTTGTGTTTTAAATATTTATAAACTATACATTATAGTTGTCTTAAATTCGATGTTGACGGACTGAAGCGTAGTTGAAACGTACTTCAGAAGTATAACACATTTTTAAAGTGGTTTTTTTATAGACTTAAAATGATGTAAAATAACAATTTTAATAAACATTGATAAGTTTTCATCTTAGATTCAACTATGGATCACCCGGTATATACGAGTTAACATATCAGGGTGGGGTGTTTTTTGAGAAATCGTTTATGTACGGAAACATCAACGCGCACCGTCGTCGTACACGTGCACGGTGGCGTTTATCGTCACTCCTGCACGATATCCGGTTTGAAAAACATTGAATAAAAAACCATATTATATAACATCGTAGCCACTGAGGGTGTCGTCGCCCAAGGTGGGTCGTATGCGTATAATAATAATATGCGACATACATTATACACAGTTCGGCACGCAAGTGGGCGGTATCACAGTATAACACTATAAACGCGCGCGAGACCTAAGCATGCGTACAACTATTTTTTTTATTCATATTTATTATCAATTTTCACTTGACGGCAATTTAAAAAAACGCTTCGGAAACCCTCGCCGACGACAACCCTATCAATCATTTTTTACCGACGGGGCCCCATCGTCAAACGCGGGTTTTTTTTCACATTTTTTATATATCAACCGTCACCACCGTCGCCGCTAGTTTTTTTGGCGTCAATTAACACACACGCGCGCGCAGACGAGTGGACAACGATCCCGCATAACAATATAATATTATTGTCCAACCTCCCCCGCAGCAGCGGCACTGTATATATATATATACCTACGCGGCGTTTATTAAAATTTATAGACTTATCGCCGGACGGACTCGACCCGCACCCGGTGACGACGCACCGCCGTAACCGGTGATTGATCGACGGTCGTAACAATATTAATGTAACACTCAATCGGCGCTAAATGCTGTATAGAAAAGGCATGCCGGCGGCGTGGCGTTCTTGTCGGTGATGACAATAACAATAATAATGATATGATGACACGCGACCACGCGGTGTACGATAATGGGTTAAGATTTCCAATCGCCTTACGGTCGGACCCACCCTAAAGAGTCGAGGCGTCCACCAGCGATTGTACAGTTTCGTAGTGATTAAGAATTATTTCAGTAATGGCATTGTATTATACGGGCGTATGATATATTCGTAAAAACGTCTATGTAAGCTTCGAAATCTCCCAAAAGTTTTTTTTTTTTTTTTATATCCGCGCGGAACAAGTGAGACCACCTACCTATAGTTCATGTCGGTAATTTCAAGGCGACCGCGACCAAGTCACTACTGCCTATAATTTTAGGTATATAAATGGAAATGCTATTTTGAAAACGACCGAGTTCGTTTAAAAACGATTCTCGCGCCACCGAAGTCGCACAAATCACGCATAATATTTCCACGATGACGATAATACAATGATCAAAATTAAATTAACGTGTGAATAAATTATTTTAAGCTTCGACTAGAACTTTTTAAGTCACAGACTATGTATGGATAGCACCCTGTAAGTTGTACAACAGCATAATATATTATAAGCAGCCGAGACGTTTGCGTCACGGAAACCGTTTCTTACATATTATATTATTGTGTTGTGATCGTGATGTTATATTTTAACGAATATAATATTAATCCCGAAATCGGTTGTGTATGTGTGTTTGTTTACACGCGCGTTGTAATTCGTAACGACGACCACAAGTGGATCGGAAAACACGACGGGTCGACGGGGTTCCCCACTGTTTCGAAAATATAGATTGTCAAAAATGATAGGCCGCGAGTGCATTAAATGCGGGGCCGTGGTAGCGCGAGTAATGTTATAGTAGTAATAAATTAATTCTATTTTTCGTTCCCATGCGGCTCAAGTGCGTTTTTAGAAAATAAAAACGTTTGACAACGCGCGACCGCTCCCGCGGTATTATAATATTTATAATGATAATAATAATGATATGTAAAAAAGCAATACTCCCTGGAGGGATGTTGACGGGACCGTCCATATTGCGCGGTCCGTTAGTCAATTAGAGATGTTTTTTAAAGCATTTATTTTTACGCGAAACATTTTCATTATTGTGTCGGTGCGATTGTCGCACTCATTCACCCCCGTCCGCTTTTACCGTAATAATATGTTCTCTCTACCTCGTGGCTTTTTTCCCGGCCTGGGAACCTTATCGCTCCGATCTCTTTGACACTATAATATCGTTATATTATTTACAATTATTATTGTATTTTTTTTTGGTGTTGAAAATGAGATTTTCTTTTTCACGTGGTACATTTTTATATGGACCGAAAATCGAGGCTGTTATCGTGATTTTTGTTTTATCCTTTTCGTAATGCGCGCAAAAGGGTCTCACGCGCGATATCAAGTAATTGACGTCCTCGTTTTGGTTTGATATTCATTTCAAGGTCGGAAAATGAAAAAAAAAAACATCAAACATAATATTTTAATGTAATTTAAAACCATCTGGGACGCGTTCACAAGAAAAACGAAACAAGCCGGCGACTGAATGCTAATTTATGGATATATCCGTCACGAAGAACACTAAGTGACTGAATTGTTTGTTATTTCATTTGATTTAAATAATTAAATAAATTATTATATTGTCATGTAGGTTTATTCTTGAGTCGTGGCCTCCCCACGGGGAATGAAAAATAAAACACGAAACATGACGAACGAATACTCATCACCAAATATTGTTTCAATCTATGGAAACTTTTGACACGAACTGTTTATTTTCCCTTGGTGAAATTATTATAATGATTTTAATGAATTATGGAAAACGTATAATTTATTTTGTGTCTTATAGATTTATAAGTAAATATCTCTGTGACCGGGTACAACATCGTTCTGCGCTATTATGCATGCCGTTTATACCGGCAAAATCGTCAAAACATCATATTACTTGCAAATTTCAGACATCGTGTTCTGTCAAAATTTTCGGTTTCAAACGATGTGACGTACGAAATATAAATACTATAACAGTGACATCGCTCGTTTCGAATGAAATTGACTTTTAGTAATCAATAATCGCGTATTTCGTGCGCAGAAATTTTAGTTAACATTTAAAAAGCGAACGCGTAAGGCACGGCAGAGCACGAGGCCCCATTAAATCAGACTCAATAACTGTCAGCACAACACAATAATATAATATAATTTCACGTTGATTCCATTTTTCTAATTTATTTTTTTATCGTCTCCATTCGATGATTGTCCGGAAACACCACGCGTGATAATACTGCATTCATGGCGTACAACAATTTACGATAGGCAGATTTAAATAATATTATGTAGTACTTTCGGTATTCCTATTAAAAGTTTTGTCATCGTGATGACACACACAAATATATAATACTATAAATCGTTGTTCTGTTACATCAAAAAATTGTCGGTCATTCAGCACATTCTAAACATCAGAACATTCCAACGGTAGGTAATCTGCAATAATCAATATAGGTACAAAATATGGTACAGTTTAGATGTGAAACAATAATTTTTTATAAAAAAACCGATTATAATAAATCTAACAATCTAAAAACTTTGCTTACTGAAAATTGTTTATATAGTTTCGTATATAGATATATAGAGCTATACATTGTCGTATGATATTGATATTTCAGTATTATACAGACAATAACAGCGTATATAATGTGTGCATATTTTATTCTTTAATATTCAAAACATAAACATTTGTGGTGCGCCATTCCAGTACTTGGACAAAACTCGTCCGACCCTGATGGGCTTAAAATACATCAGCAGATAAAGACAACACAAACTGTATGTTACAATCTACAGTCTAATTCTCTAATTGAGTGACTCAATATTATAAATACTTGTCGTTCGTATGGCGTGATTAAAAATCACGTTCAATTCGAAATTCTGTTGAGCTCGTATTAGAAAAATTTATAAGTCCAAAGGTTTATTCTCTGCAGACTGTCGATGTATAGTTATATTCTGTAGTATAGTATTCCTGATTCTGCACGGACGTGTAACCACCACGCTCGGTCATGAGTACATAGCTAGATGCCATCAGTTTTAAACGCAACAACTAAAAGAATTCGTTGAAAATCATGTCAGTCTACCACAATCTCTTTTTTTTTATGTATTTATATAATGTATACAATATACATGTATGACCAGAAGTCTATTTCATATGAACAATTTTTATAAAGTTTTATCTTTAAATTAATAACGTTGATAATGCAATACAATAGTTTTTATGTAATTTGTGTAATTTGTGTGTTACCTATTATACAATACGTAAAGCACATTAAAAAAAAAAAAAACACAAATTTAAAAAAATTACATTCTTATTGCACACCAGGGTAGTCATTTTAGAAATAGAGTATATATTTACAATATTTAAGACCATTCATTTTTAGAGCTTTGTACATTTGACTGTTTCAATGTTTACACAAGTTTGATAAACAATAAAAAAATATCATCAAAGATCACATAACATGAATAGACCATTTTTATTCGTTTAAATTAGACTATTAATGTGTATTCCAATGGATTTGGGTCCAAACAATAATCTCTATATTATCTATTATCTTTGGACAAATATTCAATATGACCGTGTTTCAAACCATCATACTTACCAGATATGTGGTAGAATATTTTATAACCGCAGTACTTTATTCTTATTAACGAGCCGGGACGCAGTTGGATGGGGTGCCTGAAAGGCCGGTTGAATCATCAGCGGTTCAGTGCATAACCCTTATTTTGCAGATAATAATATTACAATATATTATAAATAGAAGTACTCTCGCCACGCTCGAAATCCAATTTTCCGTTCATTCGTGAGCCGCCTTGAAACACAAAAGCTGCAACTTGCAATTACGCGACAATACAATATTATAATGTACAATACAATGACAATTCGACCCGGCAACAATGGACGAGATGAGCCTCAAAGTCGTCATCGAAAACTACGCCAGTGTTTTTATAATTCCGTCTCCGCACCGCGTAACTGCGTTTACAATGTCGGTAGGCTGCACGCGCCTCGATGTGCTCCGGTGCAATGTTTTCCACTTTTTGCCGACCCGTCGCAATAACTGAATTATTTCACGGTGGCGCTGACATCCTGAAAAAGATATACAATCGAGATTGGTCGCGTGTTTTTTTTTTTTTTTATTATTTTATGTACTGTTCAGGCCGATTTAACGACATTAACTCAGAAATTTCGTTAAGTCTCCAGACGTTTTTCCCGGGTAACGTGTTTACCATAACTGAAAACCGCTCGAAAATAATCATTAATAAGTATAGTTATATTATTTCCACAAAATGTCTAGTGGATATACTTATTTAGTATACCTATTAGATATGAGTGTAAACTCTGTAAACCATTGTAGTCTTTATCTGATTTAATGACGTTTAATTCGACGAAGGCCGTTTATTGACTATCCAAACGGGTAGGATATACTAATTTTAGTTTTTTTTTTTTTTTTCTAGTAAATGCATACGATAATTATGAACCTATAGGATAATTAATATTCGAAATAATTAAAAATTACTTTTTAATTTAGAACCACTGAATTTTCTAACTATTGAATATTCATGATAATATTGATATAATGTTATTGTCAGTACAACGTAATACGTACCTAATTATAATGCTAAGTACACAGAATACCACCAGAAAATGTTTATCTAAATACTAATTAGATTATAGGAAGCAAATAGATTGGATTATTTTGAGTTGTTTAATGTAGCTGATGTACATAATGAATGACTAATGGTTTATCTGCAAATAATTCAAATTAAACTTATAATTATATGAGTATTCCAGTTACGGCGATTTGATACATCAATCACAAATGTTGATTCTTCGACAAATCGTATTTAATTATATCGTGATATTATGAGGTAAAATTTAAATTGATTTAATAACAACAGATTATAATGTTGTTCAATAAAAAATACTGTTCGACATTTTTATATCATTAAAATATACGAATAAATCTGAAATATAAGAAGTACAAATCACAAACGATTTCATTTTACGTCATCATTATTTCAAGTAACCAAATTCACACACATCGACTTTATTAAACCTCGTACAATATATACTATATATATATTAATATGCACACACTCATATATAATAAATGTGTGTATAAATGCATTATTAATGTATATAAATAAAAAGTAAATAACAGTATATAGTGCAAGTGTTGGTTATATTACTTAAAAATATTGTCAAGTCGAATACATTGCAGTAGTCCATGATGATGCTGCCCATAGAAACGTTAATATATGAGCGAATGCATCATTAGGCTTAGAGAGCTATTCGAGTTCGTTAAAATTTCCAAAATGTTTAAAGATTCCCACTCAAAGCTGTTTAAAATGTAAATAAGCAAAGTTTGGGATGCAAAAAATACGTAAAAAATAACCGAGGTCGTTCATGAGGCGTTGACAAGGGGATATCGCTAAAAGAGTATACCAGATAAGTGTGTAAAACGATATTTACATTACAAAGCTGGCCGTGGAGAAGCTCGAAAAAATGTGTTTGGAATAATAAATAAAATAAATATATGTATATATGAATGCAGGGAAAAAGTGTACGATTCCCTTGGCGACAAAAAAAAAAAAAAAGAAAAAACTTACTCGAGTAAAGAGTGAGAGGGAGAGGAACGACAGGAGAAAGAGAAGAAGCACTGAATGTCACGGTAGAACAAAAACATCAGCTACTCTTGAAAAAAAGTTAATGTGACAAAATGGAATTTTAAAAAGTCCACGGTCAAAATATATTAAACATTTTGCGTGGAGCACCACGAGGTTATCCCGTGACAGATACGGCATAATGAACTTTCGTGTTGTTCTCACAAAGGGCACGTGAATTATTTTGAACTTAATTAAAAAAATACATTTTTTTTCGGTAGTCGTTTACAAACGCACACAACATTATAAATAACTTTCAAAAGCAAAATTACGGAATAGCGAGAAAAAAATTAACCACTATATTATTTATGTACACCGAACAACGTTTTTAGTGTACAGAGCTGCTCGCGGTGTTATTATATTATATATTGTGAAGCCCATCTAGTGCCCGCAAACACGATGGTTGCCAGCCTGTTCGTTTTTTTTTCCTACCGCGTCTTGTGCAGTCGTGCTCATCTCCAGTAGGTTTTTACTTTCAGCATTCAGCTAATGCACATCATTGTGGACACCAAGCCAGTATCTGTGTATAAAAATAAATTAGTGTATTATATTGTATTTGGTATATATTCCGTTCAGGCTCGGATTATACTTGTTTGTGGCCTTTGGGCCAATTTTTTTAAAAGGCCCCATAGAAAAGTTTTTTTTTCATATAAAATCAATATTTTTTTTTTTTTTTTGAAACAATTTTCATTTATTACCATTAAAATAGAAATGTAATAAAAATAAAATTACAGTTCCTATAATTTATAAGTTTTTATATAATATATTATTATATTAAATTAACAACTATGATGATAATATCATTAGAGAATTAAAATTTTCTTGTATTTAAGTACTATTATAATTATTTTTTTAATGTTCCAGTTTAGAAAACGCTATTTCTGCAACTGAACAACTGCTACTATACAAAGTTAAATAAATTTGTAAAGCTATGTGTAAATTAGGAAACACACCACCCAATGATTTATTGTTGAACCACTTCTACAGATTAAGAATTTAATTATTTATATCATTGTTCGGCTTTTCCATTGATGATTTGCTTAAGGTCCAATACTCATAAAATTAAATGAATTAATTTTCCAAGAACTATCCACGTCAATTTTTACAAAGAAATTTGTACAATTTTTAATACTTATCGTAGGTCTTAATAAAATCATACACAAATTACGGAAGTCGAAGTTTGATAATTTAAATTATTTAAGAAAAAAAATTAATAATATAATATTTCATTTGTGAAAGTTGTTTATCAATTACGTGAAGTACAAGTTTGTGTTTTTTTCTTTGCAGGTCTCTATTTCCCGCTGGCTCACGGGACATGCTCCCCCAGTCACCCTTAATCCGGGCCTGGTTCCGTTAGAGACACGGTAATTTGTACATACTGAATTAATTATTAAATAACCACATAAACAATCTGTAGTGAGCAAATAGTTTTCAAATTGACGATTTAATATAATTATTTCGGTAATATCATAATATTAAACGGTAATTCATTTAACGTAAGATGTTATTATTTCAAAAAATTTTAAGTTTTAAATTTTAAAATGTAATGAGATTTACAAATGTTAATATTTATTTTTCTATTATAAACATGTATCAAATTTAAATTTTTAAATAGTGTTGCCAATATTTAATACTATCAAATTATAAAACCATTTTTTTAAGAACATAAGTATTTAAATCATTGATTTGATGTATTATATTTTTTTTATAAGTCGTACCGGAACCGAAATCAAAAAAATTATAAAGTTTCCAGTTCCTTAGTATAACATGACATTTTATGAACACGAAAGTTTAAAAAACAAAACCTAGTCCAATTTATAAGATTTAATTATCTTAAAATTAACTCATAAACAAATATACATTTTAAATATATAATATTGATTTTATTGTACCTATCTATTATGAAATTTTATTTCGTCTCTAAAAAATATTGGTTACGCATTTTATATTATCTTTCAATCTAATAGTTTAGAATAAATTAAATTTTATTTATTATGTATTTTACATTCAAAGTATCTTTCAAAATCATTTGTTTGCAGTTGTGCACTTAGTACATATGAAATTTATTTTGATTAGTTTAACTTTTTTTAGTTAAATAAAGATAAAATAATAAAGAAATTAAAAATCAAATTATTTATAAAAATTACCAAATTTTAATTTAAAAAAGTCCATACATACTTAATATATTTCGTAGTCAATCCGATGAATAAAATGCATTATTAAAATAAACCATTATTTTTTTTATTATACTAATGTATATTTTTCTTATACATGTTTAAAGTAACAAATTTAAATTTAAGTAGAAATATTTGTTGTGAAATGTAGATGATCTTAGAATAACCATAGTTTGAATGTGTACTGGGGTTTCATACAACATAACTGTGTTTGTTTTTAAACAACTATCATTTTGTAACAAACCGTGTAAGTGTAACTGTGCAAGTTTTACTTGTTCTTCAAAAAGTAATATATCAGAAAATTTAAGTGACCCATATGTATACAATATTTAAATAAAAATTGTATATTAGGTATGTAAAATAACAGATTTTAATAAATTTTCAAAAATATATTGAAAAACCATTAGATACATTTTAATTATTTATTTTTAAATTTAAACTACTCAATTTCAAAAATACACTTACCAAAAGATGCTGAAAATTAAGTAAACAAGTATCCAATTCTCGTGCATAATACCAATATTATAGCATATTATAAATATATTAAAAGTTACAGTATTATAAAAAATAAACACATTTTAACACATTAAATATTTAGTTTTAAAATTCAAATTATAAGATAACTTTTTGTTTTAATTAATATTCTGGATCTACTTTTGAGATAAATTAACTGGTAATATCAACAGGAATTAAAGCAATCATAGCGGAACACGATGATGCATTTTTTTAAATATATATTATTAATAAATAAAATGATTAAATATTAAAATTAACAAATAGAAATTAAAATAATAAAAAATCTAAAATTAATTTAATATTATAACCACAACATAAATTTATTTTATTTATACTGTGATAATATTTTAAAAGAGGTTATAATAAAATACAGTAATATTTTCATATAGCTTATGATAATTATAGTATATGTCTTGGACCTTAATAATCAATAAGTAAAACCAAATAGGACATACAGGGGTGGATCTAGAATAATTTTTCAAGAGGTGTTGCGATAAGCAATTATAATTACAAACACGTAAATTATCATTTTTTTTATTGTGTTTCCATACAAAAAATAAACAATAATTTTCCTTAATTTTAATCCATAAAAAATAACCTTACAACATTTATACATATACATTTTACCGAAAAATTAATAATTAATGAAAAAAATAAATTTATTCTTCCAATTTCAATGTTTTTTTTTTTGGAAAACCAATCAACAATTTTATGGATTTTAATTAGTACATGTATGCTTATGTATGTTTAATACAGCTAATCCTTTAATTGCATTCAGTCTATCATTGAAGAACGTAAATAATTTTTCAGTCATATTCAAGTCGAAAATGATGATTGTTGTTGTAAGACAGGAAAAGTAGCAAAATTGTAATAATGTTTTAATATTTGGCAAAAATCATCACAGTATAATACAGCTCAACAGTATTTTATAAAATATCAGATTGTATTTTGTTCTATTTATTTTTCCATAAATTTATTTCTGCAGATAATAGTTCTAATTCTGAGTAAGAAATATCTTGGCTGTAAAATGTTGCTTTGTTTAGTATACTTTTAGTGTCGTAGAAACTAATGTACTCTAAGATAAGACCTTCTAGTGAAATAATTTTAACAAATCTGTCACTGAATCTAGACTTGTAATATATATTACATTAAGAGTTTGTTGTTTAATGTTTAAGCAAAAGTTCACAACTGCGATCACTTAAATAAAATAATATTATAATAGGAAATAATGATTACATTACTTCTCACTTCCAAATTTCTCTTTAAAATATAAATTTTGTTATTATTTTACATTTGGTCTAGGGAATACGAATAATTATCTCCAGAGTTGTGAAAATTTGATAATAACTATTCACACAACCGTACCAGTTTTACTATTTATTTAGAGGCTATGGTATATAGTATCGTAACATAATTTTTTTAATGCGTGATAGTGGATTTGATAAAATTCGGCTATTATAATTGTAATTTTTGTTTATTATCGTCAAAAACAAGAATAATATAGTAAAATTGTTAAATTATATTTTTTCTCAAAAAAAAAAATAAAAAAATAATTATAATATTGTAAAAGATCAACATATTATGGTTTAAGGAGGAAGGATGCTATAAAGCATCCAATAACCCATATCCAAATCCGTCTCTGAGCCCTCAGGACGTATAAGTACCTATCAGCATAAATTAATTGAACGATGTTCTTGCTTATTGGACAGATCATTACTTATTATAATTTATGAGGGTATTTCTCAGTGATTAGGCGTCGGTAGATAGGTAATTGTGAACGAGTATGACTGAAGTGGATCGATTACTATTAGTACTATTAATATTATACTATGGACAGTAGCGTATCCATAGGGGAATAATGTGGTTATAACTCCCCCTCCACGAAATTTCTTCGAAATTAAAAAAAAAAATACTTATAGCTGAAAAATGTTATTACACAAAACAGTTTACACAATTAATAAAAATTAATAAAATATCATTCTAGTCTAGTATAGTGTGTATATAAATATTTAATTTCTAGTCATTACACAAACGAAAAATAATATAGCACCTCTAAGAAGTACTTAACTTTAAAGAGTTTTATTTCGTCAACATATTATTCAAAAATAGTAATTCTAATATGAAAGTTCATAAACAAAAAATAGTTCTATACATTTTTGATATGTTATACATATATTTTTATTAAAAATCAAAGTCAACTGTGATTTCACCAACATAAATTAAGGGTAAAATGGCTGTTTACATTTTATAAAATATTGATGTTTTAAAATTCAAAACAATTTGAAAAATATCAATACTTTTTGAAATAATGTGTGTCTAGAATTAAACGTATCACTATTATGTTTATCTTAGTCGAGCTACGTGTTGTTGTCTGTTACATCATAATACCTTTGATTGTCCTTACACATCAGAAATTATATTAAAAATCCAAACAGCAATCCATATAATATTATTATATTATTGCGGTGGTTGACGCAACTGCAACAACGAAATATAACGTACCTTAACACAATATTCGAACACAGCCTGGCCACAACGTCTACCTGTCCGGTCATGACGACGCGTTGTTCCGCTGTTTGACGCTGCACGGAAAACTGGGAAACCGCACCTTTAGAATATTTCCGAAAGTACGACATAATATTATTATTTAAATCTGCCAACCTCGTATCTGTGCTCTATGAATCTACGGCCACGCTATTTCCGGACAAATCGTCGAGTGGTAGCGATAAAAAAGTATAAATATTATATAATAATAAAACGGAATCAACGTGACATTATGAAAATATTATAGTGTCGTACTCACAGCCTTTCGATCTAGTCGATCAGGGCCAGGGCCTCTCGTGTTTTTCACTTACGGTTTTTCCAACCGGCGACGTACCGCAGCGACTAAATGGTCGCAGCTTGGAAACTGCGTTTGAGTGCACGTTTCAAAGTTTTAAACACAGTTTTTAAAACGTCCAAATGTAAAATACGCGATTATCGGTTGCTGAAAGTGAATTTTATTCCACACGAGTGATTCATCTCTATTATAGTATTTATATATTGTATTACAATAATTTGAACGTATCGTTTGAAACCAATTTCGTCAGAACACGATAAGTGTACACGCACTGACAAAAAAGTGGAAAGCAAAATATAATTAAAAATACATTGTTGCCAAACAGTATAAATTATAATGTCAATGGATAGATAATACAATGCGTATGACAACCGACTGAACTGAAATCCATCGAAACGGTCGTCAACAGGTAATAATAATGCGATAATCGTGTATTTTAAAATGTTTAGATAACAAAAACGTGTCGCCGCAAAACAATGCGCTTACCTTTGATGCGGTTCGATGTTGTTGTGTAGATGGTAATCGAAGCGATTAACACGAAATAAATTATACGTTTCACCATGATAGTTGACGAAAATGCATCGTCGTAATAATTTCACCGAGAGAAAATAAACAGTTCGTGCAAAAAGTGTTCGTAGATTAAAACAATATTTGATTAGTATTCGTTTCTTATTCAATTTTACAAGAGTATTACAAGGTACCTAAAACAATATAATATAACAATTTAATAAGTTGAATAAAATAGGAAATAATTCCGTCAATCGTTGTTGTTCGTGACATCGCGCGTGGGGAAAAATCCGAAAAAACGTACTCGGTTACTGATTTGTTACGTTTTTCTTGGGAACGCGTCCCAGATGGTTTGAAACTGCATTAAAATATTATGTTACGTGATTATTTTTTTTTCATTTATAGACTTTGAAACGAATTTCGAAAGAAAAACGAGGACATCATTTCTTTGATAAAGCGCACGCTTTACCATCTTGCATTGCTTTAGTTCACATATCCTATGTAATTGTGCACTAAACACTCATAATAATATGTCCTTCGGCGTCGTCAAATTATTAGAATGCTCTCTCTCGCCCCTACAGTTACGGCATTCGATACTAGATCGTATTCCAATGACAATAATTGTTCGATTCAGTTGAAAAAATCGAATTTCACAACGTTTAAGAAAAACAAACCCCGTAGTTATTATCATATGTGTATTAAAAACTTCTACATAATTGAGTTGATAATATAGTAACAAAAAAGATTTGAAACAACGACGCGAATCGTATATTATTATATAATAAATGCGATGGCGTGAGTGGCGGCGCAAAACGAATCAAGCGAAAGCCTGACACGATTATTAAATCATTTTACATTCAAATAACTTTGAAATTAGTGATTTCGGCGATATAATTTATTATAAAATAGACTGTTCTAAATGAATGGTGACATATATAATATAATTTAACATGTTGTATGTATTTTATTTATTAATAATAGTAACGCCGGTTATAGCGTAGACCGTACACAATTCATAAATAAACATGGTGAAAATGATAACACTAAGAACAAAACGCCATGAAAAAATATTTTCAATTTAAAATTTCTATCAAAGGAAAAAATAAGATAAAAATGCAATACTGCAACATAGAAATATATTTATAGGACTAATTGTATAGTAAAACTACAATTGATATTGGGTGTAGTGTGTAATAAGAAAATGCTTATGCAGTACTGAGTGATAGAGAGGTTTTGAGAATATCACGCAAAAGCTAATGACAGTAACTTAACAGATTCGTTTAATATCCTAATGTAATATACCTAAAATTAAATAGTCAATACAATCATATCGTAAAAGACAAGCTAATTTACTTAGATAGATTAAATTAACTCTAAAATGGGTTGTTCGTGCATATGCAATCAACCAATCCAATAAACACCCACGGAAATTTCTAATCCTGTCGACTTCATGTCCATTTTTGATGGTTCAAATCAAACACCAAACTTAAAGACGTAAAACTAAATCAAAATAAATAACTCAGTTATGAGTTATGAACTCAGTCAAATAATCTTCGTTGCAACTCTACGTATAACTTTATAAACAAAATTATAAGACTACTATTATAGTGTGCTCAATGCATATATACTGTATTGTACACTAGACATTTCACGAAATCTGAATTTACGAGGTTTTACCTATACGTTTGCTTTTAAAAACGCAAATAAAATATTAATCAATTAAAGTATTATACAAACTTATAATACAATAATTGTATAGCAACTATAGTTCAATACAATATAATAGTGATATGCGTGAGTTATTTTGAATTATTATTGCTTCTGAACGAAATAAAATTGTAATATGGATGTTGTGAAGAATAATATAAACAATATTAAATCAAGACTAACAATGTGATTTATGTACATAAAAAACGAGAACGGTAGCAATATAGAATTGTGAATTTTTTAATAAAAGTACACATTCAACGATGTTCCCCGCGGTCACGATCGTGCGCAATGCCAAAACACCACCAGCTCGGTTTAAATGCTCAGAACATAACTCAATGATTTAATGTACCTGATGTATCGAGTTATTAGTCCATATCAAACGACCTAGTTGAGGTTCTAAACGAATAAAACGGCAAAAAAGTCATGGATATTCTTTTAGAAAATCAACATCATATATATCATAATATAGTACTTCTATACTATTATTAATTTTGTTTAAATAGTCCGGACAAAAAATGGATGTGTCACATTATCAAAGCCCGTGTAATTGAAGGCGAAAAATAAACCAAAAAATAAATAATGACGGTATTCATGCTACGGTAACGCCGATAGTAACAATATTATGTCACGACGGCGCTGTATACCAACCCCGTTGACAAACCACACCCGAACGCGTAATAATTACAACTTACATGGTATATACATATACAATATGCCAGGCTTACAACAATAATAAATTATTATATATGACTTTGTGTGTTACGTACGCATGTACGTAATATATTTATATTTAATGTGTGTATATATATATATATTAAATATTCGTGCACGGAATTGAGTAGTGCGCGTATATAAACTGCGACCGCTGTACAGTTGCTGCAGGTGACCGCGAGAGCTGCACAATCACCTGAAGGTGTTTCGCATAGTATGTCCTTTTACAGGTAATACGCGCGCGTAACACACGTACACACGGTCATGATTACTACTCTAACCGTAGGTACAACGTGTACGTATATCGGAATAATAATATTTTGTAAAATATAAATTATATTCTATTCGCAGTGTTATATTATAGTCATCGATATTTTAATAGCTACTTCTGCGGTACTGCTGTTATACACACTCGCTGCCGTTCGATAAACTCGTTGCTAATAGTAATAATACACATTGTCTGCTCTTGATTTTTTTTTTTTACATATATACATATATACACGACTTTCTTTGGATAAACCTCAAGCAATTGATAAAATATTGTAAAATTTAATACAAACACGATCGTATACATAAACACACACGTATATTATATACGCACCTATCTGAGTGTATCGATACGGAAAATAAATATTATCCACATAATTTTTATTGGCAATAAATAATATCGGCTTGTAAAATGTATATACCTATATATATATATATATAAATATATAGGTAAATATATAAATATTATGTAGACTCTATTTTATCGTAATATTATAATAATACGCGTTCAATCGTATAGTTGTTATTTTTAACTAATAGTATATACAACAAAATATCGGTTTTCGAAGAACGCTGAACTGTACATTAGCATAATAATATAATAAAAAATATATTTAAAACATTTTCGATGAACATAAATCATAATAATAATATATAATAGTTATTTCGTATCACCGCTTTTTTTTTTTTTTTTAAGTAAACATTGCCGAATCACTTGGCATATAGGTATAGCGCGATAATAAATTAAATAATCATTACGGATAAATTGTAACAAAAGTGAGAAAAACGGAAACTATCAAAAATCGGGCAAAATAATCAACGGTAAAACCATTAAGACCGGTCCATACCATATCCGTTTGCAGCAATTCGCGAGTACATGTTTTTATTTGCGATATTGCGTGGTGTTGGGATCCGGTCGACGGACGACGGAAACGTATATAATAATATGACATCTGATTGCATTGATATCAGTGTTAACTTATCCGTTTTGAACGGTCTCCGCGGCCGCCGGTGTGGACTGGCCCTTATTTAAATAATGAATTTAAAATTAAAACAATATATACGCATCAGATTCCGTTTAGTTTTTCGCTCATTGTAATATGATTATTATTCGAACAAATAACACAATTAAATTTTTGATTTACCTTATGATGGTTATGTAATTGAAATAAAATAATTTCCCGAATAATATCCACTCCGTTAGACCGACCCATTGGCTGTATGATGCCGACTCAACGGCTGTAAGTAGTTAGTTGAAATCAATTCAGTTCGAAATTAACGGGCGCGTAATGTGAAGGTATAGATACGTAAATCGTACTTGAGTTGTGATGAATTATGCATGGAATCGTTAGCGGAATTATAGGATTATTGTGCGTATTTGGCCGTAGAACACGATATAAAATGAAAAACGAACACCGAACATAGCACATAGACACGTAATATATTTTTAAAATAAAATATAGACTCGTTTGAAAACCAACTCGAGTGTCGATGTTAAAATTCAGGAATATACTATGTATTATATAATTCCAGCGCATTATACAAAACGGTATTATATTATAGGTATTATTGACGATAAATAAGTATTGATATATAAAAATATCGGATTATCGGTATATGGTTAATAGTTAAAAAAAAAATTGAATAAATCATGCACGCGTATTTATATAGGTGATAATTATGATCGGTTTTCGCGTTTGATGAAACAACACGTTAATAATAGACTTTAAAAATTATTCGAAAAAAATAAATAAATCCGAAGTGAATAGTGTAAGTGAAGTTTATTAAACGATAAACTTAGAAATTAAAATTAAAACACATATTAACAGTATGAAAATATCATAAATAAATAATTATTTCTTATGTTTTGCAATTAAAATATAGTGAAATATAAAATCTCAAATTATATATTATTATGTTATACTCGTTTGATTTTCGAGGGTCATTGCGTTGTATTTTATCTCGTTTCGTTCGGCCATGTTGTACAAAGCGTTCAACTGCATTGCTAAAATCATTTGCCGGCCTTATGAATTATAATCACAAAACTGTATATTGTAATACCATTTTCTCTTTGGGATATTATTATATAATATTCTGTACTTAGTGTATACTTGGCCATTTATTATGCTTTAGAGTACACTCCGATTAATAATCAAATTATAATATTTGGTAGCATACGCATTATAATATATTGTTACGTTTGAAAGCAGAATTACTCGCGTGTTAATTCAAGTTAACAATGCGTACACACGCTGACAGCTGTTGAAGTTCGTTTCGTTCATTAGGCGTGAAAAGGAACGTGTTTGATCGACGAATATAATAATTGACATATTTGCAACCATATCAACATAATATTATACAGTGAAACGTATTGCTATTATTATTATTGTTTTGATTATTTCCCGGTATATCTTGCCGTTATCGGCATTGACATACGGCACTACTATTATAATATTGCAAAACATCAACATATAATATATTATGAATACAATATAGTTGATCATATGTTCACGGATTTGGAAACGGTGAACAATTATTGTTGACCGTTATTATAACAGATCCAAAATAGAAGGGTTATCGAATTAAAAAAAAAAAAATTACGAGACGAATGAATGTCAAGAGTTTTTTTTAATAGTAATGATAAAACCAGGCGAGAGTAGAATGTGGATAAATGTTTAATCGTGCACCTAACTATATGGCTCTATATGTGACGTTAGGTTTATTATTATTATTATTATTATTATTGCACATTATAACATATTATTATAATGAGGTACCAGTACAACGGCAGTGCTTATGATATGTACTGGAAGACTTTATTTTGGTTTGGTTCTGCGCACGAATGTAACAGTGCATAAAACCTGTGTTGACCCTTAACACGTCAAATTAGTGTTGCAAAAAAATAAGAAAATACTCAAATTCATCATGGATATCACTGTACGCGGTGCCACAGAACTCTGTGGCTTTCTAAAAATAGTATCTACAAGGTCCATGTGTACACCTTAGTCGTTCCGATAATAACACGGGTTTACCGAGTTTTTGTCATCCGAAACTTTTCTCGTTTATATGTTTGCCTAAATCTATGTGCACGTACCACTGCGATTGGTGTATACAATATATACGAAATAAATAATACAATTTTACCATTTTCCACATGGGCGGTGATGGTGAGCACGACATTGTTTGAAAGGACCACCGTTTCGGTTTAAAAATCGTGGTTTAAGGCAGAGTCGAGTCGATCAGACTATACGTAAGCAGGTAACGAAACAATAATATATAGTACAGCATCGCACATCGGTTCGATACGATATAATGATAAAATAACATAAGACCGATTTCCCGGGGAGACGAATACACGGTCCGTAATCTGTTTTCTGTTTCCGGCGATCAGTCGCATCTCAATAATATCATCCGTTTTTTGGTTACAAAAAAAAAAAAACAGATCTTTCAGGAGTTATTTTTTCGCTATTTTTTCAATACGAAACCTATTGTACGACGTAGTCAGTCGCCAGCGTATACACGTGTGTTCTTCAATCGGCAGTTGACGGGAGGTCGGTCGATCTGTTCGGCCACCGGTCGGTTAGGTCCGAAAACCTTCATAATGGTGATATTCTTTATTTTTTATTTTTTGCGAAGATCGCTGACGGGAGGTCGTCGTCGTCTCGGGGTGGGTGCGTCGAATCGGTACATATACCATTTGTATATGTACACAGGTGCCTTACACCTCTCACCGCCGACGGTAGCGCACACGGCGCTGATCCAGCATTAGACACGCTTTTTATTTATAAAAATGATTTTTTTATTCTGATTGTTTGGGTTCCAGTTTTTTAACGCTTCCGGGTGGAAAAAAATTTAATAAAAACCTAATACGCCCGGTTTATCGAGCGAACACGAAATCGTCTCTGGGACGAAATATATAATACGAGTTGTGTGTGTGGACTGCGGATAATGCAGTAACGGTGGTGGCAAACTGGTGAAACATAAAAAAATAACAGCGCACACTGATTGAACGGCACAAAAGCCCTGACCCGTCGTCAACCGTTCCTAATGGCACACTATATTATATTATTATAATATTATATGTACATAATAATATCATGTATAGGTATGTTCGTGCTGCGCGTCTATTGTACTGCCCAAATTCGCACACCGACCGTGCGGAAATCGCTACCGAACCGCATTTCGACCGAAATTTAGGTCAACGGGAAGATGAAATATATCTTGAATAATATTGTATATTTGTAAGTGCGATTAATAACGATTACGAGTAGGGTACATATAATAATAAAATGATTGATATATCGTTATTATTAGGGTAGTTTCTTACACTGATATGATATATATATACATATTTTTTAAGCACAAAACGTGATTTAAAAAATAAAATACGTTTAACTATAATGCATGTACACACGTGTGTATTAATCTCCTTACTCGAACCGGTACACTTTACAAATAGCGCTTTGACCAAAATCCTCGGAATGTTCATTTTAAATCTGTGTCGTAACAATAAGACATCATGATTTAGTTTTTCTCCAAAAAAATTGTTTAAATGTAGGTATTTATGTCTCTGACGTATTAATTAATTAATTAATTAATTAAATATCACCATGTTAAATTAAACCATAAAAATAATGCAATTAGTTTTAAATAATTATTACTCATACTCGCACCTTTGAACTATATAATATAATACAATACGTATGCCATCATCAGTAGTATAGACACTATATAGAATAATATGACAAATTATTGAACTAATATTAGAAACGTGTAAAGACTACACTTTTAAAAACTAACAATTTATTGAGTCATCTATTCGATACAAATTTTCCTGTGTATGTTTGAGTATTTATCATTTGTACGAATTGTTGAAATAAAAATCATTATATCATGCAGTTACAACATATTTTAGCGATAACAGTAGTTTAAAATCCGGTAACATATCAAATTATTTGAATTTCATATATTATAATATTTATGTGACATATTGTACGAATGTACCAAAAAAATATTTTACTTTACAATACAAAAACGTGTTTGAACAACAACTACGCATAAGTAAATATAATGGATGACGCTTTTTATTTATTGTTACTATTTTTTGCTTTCGAAAATCAATTTTTCGTCACACCCCCACGCTTAAGTCCATTATCGCGTGTCACTTTGAACAGAGTGCATACACGTGACATGAACATAGTATAGGCAAACAAGTCACACGGTGTGCTTCTACGTGCGAGAGGGCGCGGACATAAATAACGACATCGCCGGAATAGTGAAATTTCTAAAAAGAGAAAAAAAGCAAAATAACATACAGCAGACGACGCGTGTCGTACACGCGCCTACGGATACATATTATACTGTGACGAAAAAACACGTACATGAACTATATGAAAATGCTGGAAGAAAAATATATTTTTTGGCAGTTTTTAACGTCTCACAAACAAGCCGTTAAACCACTTACAACATGCATCGATAACGAAAATACACGGAAATCGATAGTAATAATTGACAGACGGCGATAAAAAAATGTGTCCCCGGTCAAAAGTTATTAGCTATTCAAATTTCTATATTTTTTAATATTATAGAACTTAATTTTTTTTACAATCAATACTCTAAGCTTTGTTTCTTATGTTATTATTCAATATTCAATGTACTAATAAATATTAGTACTTTTTTATATGATAATCGTATAACCACAATACATTCAAGCTTATTATATTGAATTCCAAGAAAATATACCAATAATTTTATTATTAAATGCCACAACCTATTTTCCGTACGGATGCGTACATCATATTGAGATGAATATACATTAAACACCTAAAAATAATTTGCATTTGTAGTTTTAATAAAATATTTTATGCACCTGTTTTTATTTTTTTATAATTTATTAATAATTATATCAGACAGAAGAAGCTAATTATTATGTATTATGTATTATGATTGTAAACAGTGATAGAAATATAATTATCGTTTCCATCACTACATTCCGGAAAAATAACGGTATTTTAATTTTTTTTAAGTACAATTTTTTTATATAATGTACCCCATCTGTGTATTATCATTTCTGGTGCCGATAACTGGTCGGCATTAGGCCATTACATCAGACATTGATGACCCGTAGTCTCACCTATGCGTACCATGAAAATATTGGCATGATTACGTGTTAATTTATTATTATATCTACTATCGTTGAAACAGACATAAACGGCGCCACGTGGAAAAGCGATTAAACAGAAATTCAATTCGTATACCTAATATTACAGTAGGTAATATAATACGTTTGCCTACCTAACCTACGTTCGTCGCAAATATAGGTAGGTACTCTCATTGATTTTACTAAACATAATATCATTAAAGATCTCGAGATTAGTAAACGTAAGTATTTATAAGTCACCGGATCACCTTTGCATTGGTCGTAAATGGTTTTTTTATTCGTTTCCACGCTCGCCGCAGTTTCCGAATGCGACTGTTGCAGCAGGTGTCGCATTACGACCAAAAAAAAAAAAAAAACCCCGTCCGTCTGCAATCGTCCGGGGGACTGGAGTCATCCAGATGAGAAGAACACGATACGTTTTATTTGGGAAGAAAAATTCGTTTGGAAAAAAATTTAAATAATAATATGATAAATAACTCAATTAGATATGGGCCGGCGAGATGGACCAAGCCGGGTGCGCCGTCACTGCGATCAGCCAGCCGACCGTTTACACGATGGACGTACGCGGCTGGTCGTGTTATTACGATTACCGTGGTCCGAGTAGGAGAAAAGCAAATAAAAACCACGTTACCCGTTAAATAATACCATGAAAATAAAATTAATAGTAATAATAATGTCATTCCGAGCGTATTTCTATTACCTGCGCGAGTATGATTGTCGTACACGTATTATGATAAATAATAATATATTATACCATAGTTGACAACTCCGACTTCCAGTCGGGTAATTAATTTACGTTTGGTGGGACGGTTATTATTTCGCCGCCGAAAATAAACCTGACCGATTTATTCGCCTCACCGGACTTTTACGGCAATCCGAATAATTGTTATTTTTTAGACTAAATGACCGCACGTACTCCACGATATTATAAATTATTATCCACTAGGTCTGTCAACTATTCTTCATTATACGTATAATATTATTATATGTCAAATTGTCTAGAATGCGAAGCGTGTTTGTATCAATACCGGACACTCATAAAAAACGAATAGTGTCATCAGTATCATTTGTATAAAAAATAAAATTCAAAATTGTTTAAAAAAAAAAAAAGGTGTTGAAGATGACGTCAAGACGTTACACTCATTTCTGATTAGAATATAATATTATCTCCGATATTTATCATCATTGATTCGCAGGTCCTACGCAGTAATTAATTTCGGTTTTTTTTTTCTTTTTGTGTAATGGGGATAACAGCATAGTGCACACAACCCAAATTTCCTTCCATCCACTCATTATTGGCCTATCCTTGTCGTCATCAGCTCCAAACACAAAACACAAATTGATAAATATATTATTTATAAACTCACGTAAATATTTGCGATTTCGATTTAATATTAGTGAATACATTACATAATAATAGTGTGTGTAAGTACGAATTAATCTATATCTATATATATATATTAACTTTTTTTCAATATTATGATTCGTTATTATTAGATATTAAAAAAAAATATATTTAAATTTTTGTTTTTGAACGAGATTATATTATTATATAATATCCATGGAATGCGTTCTTTATAGCACGCTATAGCAGAAACGCTCTTGTTCTTTCGTTTGTTGACCTTAATAAAACCTAATGTATGTTTGTTGCATATTTATTTTATTTATTCAAAGAGTGTTGTGTACTTATTTGCGCTGTGCCGTGTTCGTAAACATATTCAAAATGGAAAAAAACATACGAAATGACATAAAAACACGGTTGCAAAATAGAATACTTTATTCGGAGTGACGTTGCTATTCGCAATGAATGTTAACTGAAATTAATAATAAAATAGGTTACAAATGCTTAAAAAACGAACAACAATCTATAAAATAACGTTTTATTGTTATTTTTCTATTTTTTTTTTTTACATTTTATAAAGTTATAATATACGTGAGCGGGCGACGTATTGTTATGAGACTATAAGATGCATCTGGTTATTAATGATGTATAAATGTTAAATGCTTCATTTGTAAATATTTTAATATAGCAAGAAAGTTTTCGGACATAAAATAATTATACACAAGATAAATGATGAATATTATATTATATTTGAATTTTTTTTTAACTGCATCAAAGCCTAATTGAATGTTTGAATTTTATTATATCTTTTTACTATGTAAACACTTAAATTGTATTCTTTAACTGTGTACCATTTATGGTTCGTTCATAATAATACGTACATATTTATTATACGTAAGTACTAAAGTGGTATTACCTCATTCATTGATAATATTGAATATTTAATTAAATTATTAATTTATTTGTTAGAAGATCAGGTGGAAAATATGTTAAAAATATCAAAACATGCTATAATAACGATAAAATATGATACGTGATTCGATTTGAGTTTATAGTATTTCAAAATGACCATCACGAATCCAGTGCTTTGAAATCTTTAACGGCAGTTGCATCTGATACGGTAAGATAGCGCTGGTGTCATATTATTAAAGGTTCATCTTCAAAATAATATTATTCCGATGAATATATTTTGTACTGTTATTTAGTAGACTGCTATTTTTAAATAAATACAGATTACTATGCTTACAACGGATATAAACAATATTAGGTAGTATTAGGTGCGTGTATTGAGTTATTTATTTTGTTCTCTACAACAAGATATATGCCGTGTTTCTTTTACTCGGTGTACTTTGCATAATACTAACTATAAAGTATAATGTAGGTTAATACTGCAACTTCAATTTTGATTTATTTTAAACGTTTAAGACCCAGACGGCAGACACTAAAATTATTTTGCACTAGAATTAAATTATCACGAACAATATCATATTACATGCAATTCGTAATATTAAGTATTATAATTTACCATGTATTAAATCATAATATTATGGTTACAAGTCAGACGAACATTATTCAAGATTATCTGGACAAGAGTATTAAGTGTAACGATCAACTTATTCATAGGAGTCGGTTACGACAAAACCCTAAATGGAAATACAGGAGGCAACAACTGATTGCCTTTAAGCTATATAGATGTAATTTTTAATACACATGTATTATACTAGTGCAATAACGTTGGTATATGTTGCCATTTTAAGGATAAAATATAAAATTGTTGTTTTGGTATTTATTAATTTCAAACGATTTTTTTTTTTTTTTTTATATATAAAAATTTACAACGACATTATTAAATCATTTAAATCTAAACAAATTTTGGTGGATTTTGCATGAACATAAATTATTCAATAAGTCAAGTGTATTATATAATTATATAATAAATAATAATACATAATGTATATATATTTATATATATAAAATATATTGTAATTATATAAGAAAAAAATACGCATATTATTATATTATTTTATACTCTTTTGTTTTCGAAGTCTCTGTTAAAAATGATGGACAGCGCTCCTCTCAAACGTACTTAACGTCATTTTTTGATGAATCACTCTAAAGATAGATTTTAGAACTATACAAGAAAAAACTACACACGCATTATATAATACGTACACGCATTTAAAATATTATCTTCTGAAAGATGCATGTCCACCATAGAAAAAACGTCCAGCTAGTTTGTCATCCTCCAAAAAAAAGATACTCAACACACAATGTTGCAGTTGACACAAGATAAATTTCTTCGAATACTTTATCGACTTACTATGTGCATCATGACCCACAAGGAAAATTACTCTGATACAATAAACGAACTAATTATTTATTACAAAATTATTATTTTTTATTATTTCGTTTCTCTTTTTGAACTCTTAAAAGTTTATATGAGATAGTTATGTATCATCAGATTTGATACAAATATTACCGATTGTATCGAATATTTCAAACCTTAAAGGTGTTTGCGAAACGTAGATAGCAAATATAATTTGGAAATTCGTAGAAGTATTTTTTTTTCTTTTTACTTAATATATAATTAATATTATAGGTACTATAGTACTCGAATAGTCTTAATATTTTTTGCGGTTGGTAGTGTATAAGTCTATAAGAATAACAATACTATTGATGTATGTAATACATAACATTGAAAATAAATTATATGACGCTGGTGATTGTATTAAAGCTAAACATTAGTTGCATAGACAATTATTAAATATTTTTATTTTTTATAATTTTGTAAACTTAATTATTTTAAATTTATACTCGACTGAGAATAATTTTCCTGAGACTTTCAGTTTCGATGTACTTACAAATTTTAAACTCGAACGAGTAGATAAGAAGATTGGTAATACATTTTTTACATTCAGTAATGTCAATCCAAAACTTCACTCATTTAAACATTAAACCTAAGTATTATACGAAAAAAAAAAAAATAATAACTAGGTAATTATTAATAATTCGTTCGATGTTTGATTTTTAATTTTTATGCATTTCAATATTCTCAGTAAAATATTTTGTTTTGGGATATGAAATAAGACGTTGATACTGTTATTCAAAAATTACCACGATAACGACAAAAATGGAAATAAATTATATTTTATTTTCAAAAATATTATTTTGTGATGTCATTAAATAATAATGTATAAAATAAATATCTATAAGAATGTTTTCAAGCAAAATTAATGTTTGCCTAAATTAAATAAAGAATCACTCTGTATAAGTTTATGTATGTTATCCTCTATATAATATAAGTCGTTACGGTGGCCAACAGTTTTCGAGTGAGGTCATAAAATCCTGCGGCGGCGGTGACTTTTGTGCGTCATTTCGTCTGACCGCGCGCTGTGCTCCGTATCGGATTTCGCCGGTCGATTCCACCCGATTGCGGAGAAAAGCGATTGGTGCTGTGAAGTCTGACGGCTAAAGTCTTGCCGACGATATTAATCGAGTTCACCGCACCTGCTGTAGATAAACAGTTACACACACACACACACACACACACACAACTTCAGAAAACCGCGATGCTAATAATATTGTTATTATTATTATTATTTCGGTCAATGTGCATAATATGATATAGTACTTCATACTGCTGTGTATAATACACTCTATGAAACACATTAGTATACATCGTCTGTTGTACGTCTATAGAGTTAATTCAGAAATTTGAAGGTTGAGAAATCAATAATAGGAAACCTAAAATTAAAATTAAATATTATTAATCAAATTAAAAAAAAAAAAACATTCAATTTTGCAGGTATGATGGCTTGAAATAATAGAATAATATCGATTTATGTACATATTATATTTGATATTTCACTTGACTAATAAGACAAAAAAAACTTATAAATATTGATTAGGTACTGAAACGATAAGTCTCAAGAATAGTCCAGATGGTTAAGATTTCGAGACTCTATCCGTGCAGAACGCTCGGCTGGCTGTCTCCTTTCACTCAGTTTTACGATTTGACAATTGATGTGAATATAATAATATTATTTTCTCTTCGGTGTTGTATTATTGTTGGCGCGATGGGAACGATTGCAATTAAATACGAGTGCAACACATATTTTCATTAACCGCCCGGTAAATATTTTCGATTTTTTAAAACCCTATTGCATAGTTAGATATCGTACAGACATACATAACACATTAATTTATTATTCTAATCGACGTGTTTCAGGGTCGACAAAACGAATGTTTCAACGGTTTTCTATACGTTGGGCCCTTTATGGAACACGTGGCGACGAGAGATATATGCGATCTCTGGACTGGCGATCAACCGGAGACGACATAATGTTTTCGTACGCCACTGTGACGTTTATACGTTATCGTATAGCGCGAAGAGACGTCGTCGTGTGCGCGTACGCGTTTTGTGCAGTTTAAAAGCAATAAAATATTGTTCGCGCGTTTACCGACGACTCCGCCGCACAAGACCGCTGCACCCCGTCGCAGACACTCGCCTCGTCGTCGTCTCCGAGACACCTTATACCTTATAAACCGAAGTGTTTCTTGTGTGTGTGTGTGTGTGTGTGTGTGTGTGTGTGTGTGTGTGTGTGTGTGAGTGTACTACATCTTTTCGACGTCTAAAAAAATATAGTTTTTGTAATTCGATAGTTTATTGAAAGAGGGGGGGGGGAAAGCAACAGCAATACCACACGTAGCGTTGTAAATTATACTGCGCTATAATAATACAATATTATCATAAACTGCTACAGTAACCTCGCCTGAAATCGATGTACGCGAGGACTGAGAAGCATCGTCGTGTGTCGTGGGCGAAGGGGTTTTGTGATTGAAACACGAGTTCGTCGTGTGTACCGCGTGCCACCTGACATAACATACGAAAATCGCGTCACCTATATTTAATTACAGTATCGCATTTTATTCTATCTTATAGTTTATGAGTTTTTTTCGTTACGTACCTTTAAATTAATCACATGATATAATAATACATAGCTTTTCTATAGAACGTCACGCGTATAGCACAAAATACAGGTGTTACGTTGGTGCCGGTACGGCAACAGGTTTAAGGCAAAATAATTAACTACACAAACTGGCTATTTAATAATAATTGTTCACATTTTTGTGAGCAGTTTCACAATTATTAAAATGTTTATACCAATAATATTCGTAGTGATCGCTGTGCAGGACATTGTGAATCTTTACTTTATAAGTAGTAAATAATAAACTCAAGAATTTGAAAATGTATAGTCTTTATAAAATCAGATTTTGAGCAACTGCATTACTGAAGAAAAAAATATGAGCTTGCTCGGTAAAACATTCTCTATATATCTATATACCAGATACCTATATATATATAGCCATAGGTTTTTCGATTTTCATCATTTTTAAAAATATTCACTCCTCAGAAATTATTCCGCCTCGCGTTAATATATTATTATTATACAATATCCTTTTTAAGGCCATTAATTTGAAATATTTAAATGGATTTCACAAACTAATTCATTTCGTGGTGTTTATTTACTCTCGACGGAAACCCAATTACAATATTGTTGTAATATATATATATAGTATGTTTAACACATAACTTATAATATAGTATTCTTTCAAAACGAATTACGGTTTAATTCACTCCATCCAATATACCTACATAATATTGTACAAAGGATCAAGTCACAACTCACAACCCTATTTGAAATGCTATTTGTTAGCGTTGAATTTATGTATATTCCCAAATGTGTATAATAAGATTTTAAGAGAATAATATTATACCTACTATATTATTTCGACCACCAAACAGAATAATATATTATTATTCAACGTAAAACACTTGAGGCAAAATAAACCCTTTAAAAACAAGTTTCTGCTTCATTAATGCTGACAAAGAAAAATTACGTCTAACATTCGTTAATGGTTTTGGTTAATAACAAAATATATCACACAATTAATTTATTATCAATTCTATTTTTGTTTTAGAAATTGAGCTGTGAACGTTATATTATCATTTTGTGGTGGCCGATCAGTATTTACTCACTATTTATTGTGTAAAGCGCGTCTCCTATTATAATTATATTCCTTTATTTTTAATAACGTGTATATATATTCGTATTATGCATTTTGACTAACGCAGCGTACTCAAGTCTCTAGTTTTGTATCATCAAGTTGCAAAATCCAGACTTTGGTCATCGCGTATTTGAACCTTAGTAATTATCACGAATTTTTAATTAAGATATTATATTATACGCAAATTATAGAGTTTAATTTAATTAATTAAAACGTTGTGTCACACAATATTACAATAACACAATTACGAAACTACAGAAAATACATTTTTCGTTTTCAACATAAATACATACTGATAAAATAGTACTAATATACCTGCTAATGCTTTGCAAGGTGTAAATGCACTAGTTCGTACTACATTATTTCTTTCTATACGCTAATTTTACAGGCGACAATTAATTTCATTTTCAATTTAAACTTAATGGATAAAATATTTTTCTCGCACAATTGCTGCTCACGTGATGTGTGCTCACAATGGACGTGGGATTTTGTCTTATTTGTGTTAAAAGTCCGCGTAGGTAAACAACGATGTACCGTAAAAACAAAAAATTGTAATCTCTAAAAATAATCGCAGAGGATGCAGCACATTTTACAGTAGTTTTATCATCCAAATGAATATGAAAGTGATGTTATAATGAAAGGCATCTGTGAGAAAGAACGCAAGCTGCGTAAAAGCTATATATATATATATATTATATTATATACGTTCTCCATTTCAAATATTATGAATGGTGAAACATTTCTCTCGTCAGTTCAGAATGGACTTCATAAGAATAATACATTCATAATTAAACTTTATACTTTTATTTTTATTGAAGATGAAAAAAACCCCAACTGTAATAAACGCTGAATTATGTTTATAAAATATCAATTTCCCGAAGAAAAAAAAAAGCTGAAATGTCGATTTTTCAAATAAAAGATAACACTATAACTATAATGATTGATATATATATATATATTATGTACAATATAATAAATATTAAAATATACGAATAAATCAGTTATTTCTCATCTCTGTAGTCTGTACAGTAAAAAAATATAAAATGTCCATAGACTACGATACCATGATACGCTATGGCGATGTAGGTGGTATGTTGTCGTACATACAGAAAGTTTATCAGTGCGTATCAATAATTGTTTATTCAAAAATGTAATTATGAATACAAGTTTTAAGGGCTTCGTTGATGTAAACTTGGTTAAACCATATGGTAGCCGGTGCTTACACATGAATAAATATTATTAACTCGCGTGCCCGTATAATATTGTAATTTATGAGGTAAAGGTTACCTATCTGTTTGTTTAAAAATATAGCAACAGTATGAAAAAAATAATAATAATATCTTTTTATGTACATAATATTATGGTCGATAAACAGTTGTTAACCTTCGTCTATACTTTTTTTCAATACTATTTTTATTAGCATCGTCCATGTACCGTAATAATACAATTTTAACATTAAGGGTAGTTATATAAATCAATTCATTTACGCAAAAAATAATATTTGCACAATAAAACAAAATTATAAATTTGAAAAAAATCCAATCCGGCTGGTCGTTACTCTTTTACTATAGAATAGTCCGACGTCATATAAAATCAAATGTCCACAACAAATTGGCACGTACATATAATATTCAACATACAGACGACAATTAAATTCATAAAACATTTCCATAGTTTAGGTTAGTTCATTTTATAATGAACTCTTTTTTTTCTCTATAAACGTTGATTCGGAAATAAACAAAACATATATGGCTGCCTTCCTATATGTTTTGTTTTATGCAGTGTTGTTGATGTGGTTTGATTAAATATACTGTATAATTTTTTTCCGTTCTTTATTATACAACATTGGTAGCGTTCCGTGGACCTGGTATAAGTGTTTCGCGAAAATTTTAAAATCAGTAAGAAAATTACTTTTTTTAGGTTTTATTGTCTGACTTCATTGTGCAAACTGTTTTATGCTATACATGCATTGTTTGATACATTAAAAAATGTATATAATTACTGTTTTATTTTACGGCTGTGTTCCACGAAAACCTTATAAAATGTTTAGTGTTCCGTCATTCGAAAAAGGTTAAGAATCACTGTAGTAAGGTTTTACGCATCGTCACCATAAGACACCGAACGACGTGAGTGTACACTTTATTGCTTAGATTTACGTCTGTGTGTCGGCTGTCCCCGAAAGTACGTGCGCACGACTCGAAAACCCCCATCGTTCATGTATTGACCGTAAAATATACATCTCTGGCTTAATACGATGTGGCGTTGTGGCCATAATAGTATAATACGAATGCGAACTAATATATGTGTGCATTGTACGTCCTGAAAAACGAATCAACTGTGGTATTATGTGATAATAATATATAATAATATATATATATATAATAGGTAATAGCAGGTAGGTACCTGTAATAGACGTATGTATTATATTATTATATTGTACGACGTCGCGCGGCTTTATGTCGGCGACGGATATAGGTACAGCGGCGCATATATATATACGTCAGGTGCTAAACAGACAATGATCGGTTATTGAGAAATGAGAAAAAAAATGTTTAATATTTATGTAAAAAGCCTCGGGCCGGGGAACGTATTTTTATTACACGAGCCAAAACTTTTTTTTTTTTTTTTTCAAACAAATCATGTGTATGCGTGTGTGCGTGTGTGTGTTTGTGTGTGTGTGTGTACGCGTTGTAGAGAAACGTGGAAAAATGAACCCACTTAAGTCTAAACGGGCCTGAAGGCACATAGAGGTACCTATAATAATATTTTTGCCATACATTTATTTCATTTTTTTCTCCCCATTCCAAACCCGTCCTCTACACCCCTGAGTTATGAGGGTTGTGAACGCGATGCAGCTGGTATATGACCACGGTCGATCGCGCGCGCGTGTGTGTGTGCGTATGTGTGTGTTTGTGCGTGTAATCCGCGTAGGTATGTAATACGTGTGTGCGCGCGCGTTGAAGTAGACACAGGCAAATGGCGCATCGTTGAGCCATTACGGAAATTACGTTTCTTCTGCGTCCGGGTAATTTTTTTCCCACCCCATACGGTCCCGTCGTGTACGGCGGGATACATGCTTATGGCGTATCGTCGGTTTAAAAGCGTACGCTTCGGTGTTTTAAAACGACTTTGCAGTCGGCTGTGGCAGCGACGACGATGGTGGCACCCGAGTAGATCAATTTCTTGCGACAAATACTATGCATAGTATACACTAGTATAGTATGCAGATGTGTGTATAGTCCCCGGACCCTTGTCATCGATATTTTGATTTGGGTCGCGCGACAATCCCGTACAATATATAATATTATTTACCAAAGGACCAAAATACACTAGTGATGTCCACGGTCCGTGTCAATGTCATATTACTGGGAGTATACGTATTCGAGTTATATAATCTCGTCAAGTCGAAAATCACACGTCCGCGATGTATGACTCACATAGACTTATGTGTAAACGCCAATGCGCCATTATATTATATATAAATATAAATATTTCCTTACTATAGTAATAATAACTGTGATAAAAAGTCATGTAAACGTAGCATCTTATCGTAATATATAATATTATGATACATATTGCACGTCACACAAAAACTAAAAAAAAAAACCCGCTCGTTATGAATATGATATCTATAGATTTGTAGTGTTAAAATAAATAATAATGTCATGCATTTTAATATTTATACAATCGTCGAGTCGTTCCATCGGTTTACTAAAACAGGTATGATGATTAATTTATAATTATGTAATATGCTATAGAAGAATATTTATTTTTTTAGGCAACGTGAGATAAAAAATATGTCTATCCTGTATTTTATATAAAAGAATTCAAATTTTAATATTAGCATTCAAAGAAGTTTTTCTGTATAATTTCCCAGAATCAAATATAGTAATATGTAGAATATTAACAATAATAAAATATGAAATTATGGATTATTGCACATAAATTAAAATATACACAAAAGTTTTGGTATAAACAAATTGTTATAATATTATACACGCTCATACTTAAGTGCACTTTTATGAAGTGCACGTTTGTCGAGATTTTTCATCGTCGCGTTGTTGTGATCGAAATTTTTATTTTAGCGGTAAAATAATCTTGTTTGAATCCCCTGTATAACGATATTTGATTAGGTTAAGTCGGTCTAGTGAGTAAAAATATATTGCGTTCCCAACGATACTCGTGATCGCAACAAAATGAAAATTGCGTTGAATTTATGCTTTGTAGTTCGATCACATATTATATTCTGCTCTACTGAAATTTATGTACGCGTCGACAATTCCTAGTGATGGATTTGTTTTCCTTTTGCTAAAATGGTGAATGTAGTATAATATAATATATTATATCGTATTGACAAATATAACAAACCAAATTTCAAAATTCGTTCATGTTTGTAGCATTCGAATACTTATCATCAAACAGGAATTTTATCACAAAATATGGCGGAAAAAATGATATTTTTATTTACTGAAACGAATTATTGTGTTCACGGAAAAATTGAATCAGCCAAGCGTGCCTTCGCGCAGAGCACACACTAAGAAGCACCTATTATACTTTATTTTTATTGCTGGAATAATGTTAAATAATGTTTTAAAGATTACTAGTCCGACACTCCGACGGTGAGCAGAAATAATTTGCCAGGTATGCGTTATTCGTGAGGAATAAAGCGGGTAGCATATACGCGTACTTCCCTATTTTAAAATGATGTATTATATCCAGCGCGTACGGAATAATATCACAAGCTTGCGTGCGTTCATCCTACGCGAAATCGGTAAACCGATTATTTTAAATACTCGTTGTTTATTGATTTATATCGACACCCAACCGAAGCAACATATTTCCTACCGAATTCACAATATTATTATATGACGATAAATTGGATAAAATATTATGTTCTCAATAATAATTATACACGTAAACAAATACGTAGGTGAGTATGCATTGCTATACAAACTAAATGTATAAGACGTTGTCTCCTACGTGTTCGGTCTTACTAGATGGCAAGAAACCACATAGGAACATGGCAACGATAAACTTGTACATGCAATAGGTGGGGGCATTATAACTTAGCTAAAAAAAAAAATTACAAGTATAGGTATTCGAGTTAATAATTGATACTATATTGATATTTTTGTGTAACTATTTTCTAGTGAATACACGCATATACAATATTTTGAATTTCATCTCGACGGTTATAACGGTTTTCTTGACTATTAGCTTCCAACATTATAAACTTATTTTAATTTAATTTTACTTTTTGAAGTTTATTTTTTCATTAAAATCCCCACCTTTGTAGGTAGATACTTACCTATAGTGTTTATAAATTAAATATATTTTATTATGTATGTATTCTGTGGAAAGATAATCAAAGTTCGTTCGGTTTCGGCAAAAACTTTTAACTTTTCATTTCAGTGAAGCGCGTCGCAGTTTCTTATTAACCAAACCGCAATTATTCCAATAATATGACGACGATTGTCGAAACTCCATCTCGAATCTTTCGATCAGCTGCTATTCTCAAGGGTATCTTATATTTTAGAATCGTTTCAAATTGCACTTTCAGAACCGATGAAACTTTTCTTCTAATTGTTTTCATTGTACGTGCGACCCATTTGAAACGACTCGGCACCACAGTAGTCTGGATGTATCTAATAATAATAATACCTATATTTTTATCGATTTGGAAATAATTGGTTAGTTATTATTATTATTATTATTATGATGACTGGTGATGTCTAACACAAGTTTATAGGTACCTATATAAATGATTATACGACGAGAATTTATAATATTATTCGTACACAACAATATGACATGGCCGTTGTTGTGAGCGCATCGAATGCTATAACCAAAATATTATATAGACTCGACCAGCTAGCAGCTGTTTATAGTTCGTTTTCGAGTCATTTATTTTTCCGATTCATCGGTCGCACGCGCGTGTGTTCCTTCTCGTATAATGTTTGTGTACATATGAGCGCAAAAAGAAAAAAAAAGTTCCAGTAAATAAAATAAAAAATAAAAATCACAAACCCACGCACGCCAGACGACCGCTGGCTGCAGCGCGTATATTATGTACACGTTCCACAATAAAATGTATGTATAGGTGCACACACGACCGTTGTAGAAGGAGGTCCGGCGCGCACGGGATCCAAACCAGCATACCATTAAACTCTTGATCTTGATCTTGCATACGAAATGACTCCGACAATAATATCACCATTGTCCATTAGCCCCTTTACAATTATTCGAATTCCTACTGCAGCACTGACCGCCGCCGTGGCATTATTACCGATGCGCAAATAATAATAATAATAATAAAAAAAAATGTTTATAAGCCGCAATTTATTGTCCAATCGAAAATGTGTACGGTAGCTGCGATCGTAAATACTAGAATGCAAATAATAATTGTATTAAACGCAAATACCAGACATATTTTTTATTCTTATTAGGAAAACGCGTTTTAAATAAATTCATCGAGTGCATATTATAATAAAACTTGCAATACACTCATGTGTTAATATTTAATTTTTGGTTACACTCATGATATTATTACATAGTACACACATTATACAATGCGAATTCGGCTTTATAGGATATTACAATATGTGAGAAAATATATCATAATATTGGATAATGACTCAAAGTTACGTCAATAATAATAAGGACAATACAATAACCTAATTGATGTCCATTTATTGTCTCACTTCACTTAACTCGATGCAGAACAGTTGTATATTAAATTTAAAACCAGTAACCATTTATTACTAATAAACCATACTGAGCAGTCTGAGGTCATTTCTTCAAAAGTTTTAGACGGTTGTCGGTAGTTTTCCTCGCACTTTGGAAACTTAAAAAAATCGAAAAGTCAAAAAAATTCTTTTTTAGAGTACTTACCAATTATACTAGATTACTGATCGGTGTACAGGATGACATGAAACTTTTTGATCTCTCTTACTACCCAAATCGGAATTAATGGAAAAAGATAAAAAAATAAAAAAACAAATAGTATAATAATTATAGTCTGTATTAATTTTTTTATATTAAACTATATTTTTTTTGTATTTAAATTTTTATTTTTATTTATTTTTAAAAACGGCCAAATGACAAAATTATTACAGAGTTCTTGTTCTGATAACTTTTTTCTGAATTAAAATGAGAGTAAAGTAACTGAGATTTTTTTTATTTATTAATTTTATTTTTTCAACAATATTTTTGTTTTTTTCAAAGAAAAAAACAAATATAAGTTTAAGTTTACAAGTTGTGGTTTACATTAGAAAGATAATTACTGAATATAAAAAAAAGACAATAAAAATTAATTATGAACAATTATTATGATAACAATTTTAATGTATCATACCTATGTAACTTATATAATTTATATAGAAATATATAGTAATAAATGTGTGTTTACATGAGTTTCGATTCAGATTCAGATGTTGCAAATGTTGATTGCGGAAATAGGTAGATATCCTGTGGGAGCCGTGGTTTCGGTCTGCATTTTTTTGTTCGTCTTCCGATTTCATAGTGAACGGTTTCTTCTACTGAGTTTAGCCATTGGTGAAATCGTTTAAATTGTCTTGGATCCATCAAGCGAAAACTTTTAATGGTTTTAAAGTTAATAAATATTAAATTACACAATTGAAAATTGTACTTACTAAAATAGCTAATTTTATTTTAAATCTTTTTAAACGAATATAAATTAAAAACGATTAAGCGTATACAAAGCTTGAACTGAAATAATAAATGTTATTTTAAAATTTAAGTTATTGTAAAAATATGTTTAAAACGAGTCGCTACTTTCCATGCAATATATAATTTATATTATTATTGCTATTATTATATAATATGTTTTTATATTATAATCATTATTATATTATTTATATTTGTTTTTTTTATAAGTCGCACCTAAAGTAAAGTTACTGAGTTTAATGAAATAAAAAAAAATAATAATAAAATTGACTATTTTAATCATACATTTTTAATTTTAGCATGTATATTTTAAATCTATACTTACTAGTTTTAAATTAAATAAGATATTTCATAATATAATACATATTATAATATATCATTATTCGGAAAACGCATATAATGGCATAATCATTCGTGAATAGTTAACTTATTTATCCATTCTTTAATTTTGTAATTTTACGAGTTATACTTATACACATATAGACCTTAATATTATACTAAGTATACTATGGTTATGCAATGTTTTATATAGTAATATAAGTTAATTTGATTATATAAATCACGTCAGGAATCGATCTACAGCGAAACGTTAAATCTATTTAAGGATATGATATCAAACAGTGTAATCAGCGGTAAATAATGTTTATTTTAAAATATTTTTATATCTAATATTGTGTTTTACCCATAATTTCTTATTTGATTTTTGTTCCTTCTTTTCTATTAAAGTCACATTGAATCACAACAAATATTTTTATTAGGCATCGTCATGAAATGCCTTTTTCAGATTTTAAAGCATTCAAATAGGTATTCTATTATTCTTACTAGTGACCTTCAGTTACTCAAGGGCTGTAATATGTTTGTATGGCATAAGCACCTGCGTTTTATACACATCTGTTGGAACGTCGATTCACTAATCAGTTATCAGCGTACCGATTCTAGCGATATCCCGTTCGTTGATTTGTGACCGCGCGTCACTCGACATATCCGACATACTCCTGACCTGCGTGTGGATCTGATCATCAGTCAAACGTTGAGGTGTTGCACAAACACCCGTACGGCAAAGCGTTTGGACGTCGAATGAGTTACGGTCGCGAGTAAGAGAGTCGTATACACCAACACCATAGATAATATAATTTTGTGAAATTGTGTTCACAAATAAATCTTTAACGCGCACGTCGGCCAACAACTACAATAACGATAATGTTAAGTTCAGCGTGCCGCGTTATTGGACAGAGACACTGATTGATTTAGGTCGCAAAGGCTGAGGATCTTGTGGTTTTACCCCGGAGTCTATACTGTTATTCTATATTCTATATGTATATATATATATGTACATACTCGTATACCAAGGTTGTTGGATAATTAGTTTCTGTCCGAACGTTATTCGGAGACTATATTATATATTATACTTATGTAAACAATTTTGAACTTTACCGTATTATATTAAACGCGCGTATACACACACTTTCTCAAATTTTGTAAGCTAAATATCGGAACTAATTCCACGCATATGACTATATTTTATTACTATAATATTGTATTATCCATTTTAATGCATACCGATAACACTTTCACACTTGTCATGCTGTATTTAGTTACTACCGAACGCCCGATTTTTGTCAGCGACGATAGACTTTCCGCAATGCGCCGTTTATACGATTTTATTATAGGTACTGAGAATTTATCTTCGACGGATACTTTTTGGCAATAATTATACGCTCGGATGCAAACCTCGGCGGTTCAGAAGTTATTATTGTCGACAAACACGAACTAAAACCGAGCGAAACGCAAACGTTTGTACAATATCGCGATAGTCGGAGTGCCTATAGAAGTATAGACTTATTAAAAAAAATAAAAAAGTAATATTAATAACATGGATATTGGTTTAGTACCTATACAATATTAAATCATATTAAAAACCTGAGCATCACGAAAACGAAATAATAGGATCTAAATCATTGGGTCGAGTTCACGTTTTCACGTTCATGTACGTACTAATGGCGATACACACACACAAACATTGTATCCAAACGTAACACGTCTAGTTGTGAGTGTTTTTTTTTTTTGCTTTACATATACGTAACGAACTGTATAATAATATCAGCCACCCGTATAGCACTGCAGTTCCGGGTGGCGCGGCGCTGGTCCTCTAAGTCTTGCAAGTCGACTCGGTCTCAGGAATTATATTATAAGTACATAATATTGTACTCCCCAAGCTCACGGCCGCACAACCACGCGGCGGCAGTTGTTTGGGGGAGGGGAGGGTCGGCGAGGCGTCGATTATTATTACTATTTTTTTTTTACCTTTCTTAATTGGCTACCATTGTTTTGCGGTGCTAAATAAATATTTTCCAAGATCGGTATCTTCTGGGCCGCCACCGCCACCGTGGCGTGGTCCGGTCGTACGATACGACCGGGTGCGAAAAAAACGACGACGGCGCAGAAAAAACACGTTTGCATGCGTGGGGGGTCTTCGGTCGTCCGGTGGTTATCTCAGCTTTCGTATACATATTATAATATATATTATATATATATATATATATGCGCAGTATTCCCGTGCCGGAGATAAGACCCGAAGGAGCACGCCCATTGAGCTCTCCCCCGCGGTCCAGCTTATACATCACTATGCATTCGTCCGGCGCCGTGCCCGCAGAGAACGTTTTAAATCACGTTGTCGGGCGTTGCGCATACAAACGGACGGACGGGTCTTGGTGGATAGGTTTGATGGGTGGCGGGTGTTGGTAGGAGGTGGCGTTGGCCAAACGCGTTTTTTTCTCGGCGTCTTATCGACTCGGAAGATCACGGCTTCTGTCGCGGTCCGCCGGCGGCACGCGTGAGGCCAGCGGATACGTGTATAGTCTTCCGGAGCTCTAACCGATAATGCTCATGCGATTCTGTTTCAGTTTTATTTTTGTAAACTCTAAACGTCTGAAGTAGGTCTGATCACTCTAATCTACGCTAAAATCCCATCTAGACGAGTGAACCTCGACTGCGAACCTCACAACTTTCACAGAAGCTGAAATATCATATTATTAGAGTGAAGAGTAATTAAAAACCAAAGAAATAAACTAAATATTACCATCGTGCTATAAATTCTATAATATAACTATTTAGTAAAGTTATTTTTATTATTATCTGTAAATATTTATTCAATTATTGTGTATTAAACGATCATAAACTTTTAAACATTTGAATTCCAAAAAAATAATTAATTCATTTTTTAATTAAAAATATTTTTAAAAAAATAATAACTAAACAAATGTAATTACGTATTTTATTTCTCCACGCATCTGTGAAAAGAACGATATTAAAATTATTGAACTATTTCATATTTTAATAAAACTCTACAATTTATCATAAATTTTAATATTGTTATAAATCATAGTATTATCGTATTCAAAAGGTTTATTTTTATTCTATGAATGTTTTAATATACATATTGAAACATGACTATTCATTTTTTTTTATATATTTGAATTTGTTTATATAATTAATTAAGTTCCTCTATCCAACATCTTTAAAGTTTATATAAAAACAAAATAATATTTTGAAATGCATTAACTAGGGGTACTTGTTTTTATAAAATTTTAATTAATTTTAACACTCCTTTGATGTTGAATCTTGAAGGAATAATATTTTCAGACTTCAGTTAGAGATGTAATAGCTCCCTAACTTATTTTGACACTAATTTACTGTTTCAGTGATAAATAATGAGAATAACAGTTGAATATTAAAAAAATACACTTATGTTATTAGAATGAAATACTCTCAAATGCGCAATATATACAATATTCCGATTAGGAACTCTAAATAGACGTGATATACTATATTATTGTACAATAATATTAATTTAAAAATTACATTATTATTATTTGTTTAAACATTTGTATACCAATATTTCATAAATGAATAATTTATAATGACAATCGAATATTTTCGATATCTGCAAACCGTTCTACGTCTCAACGCAAAGTGTCCCTATTCAACGGGTTTCTCACTTCTAGTTTTTGTTCACTATCGACAGACACCCCTTTTAATGCAATAAATAAAAAAGTTGTATATTAAAGTTTTACTCTGCAACACGCGATATTATTAATGATATTAAATATGCTTCTCTAAAAAAATATATATCATAAATATTCATAATACTTTGGAAAGTATACTGCAACGACGTAGAAAATGTACATAGCACTCGTGTTCATGACATTTTACGATATTCCAAAGTCGTGCTTTTTGAACAAATGTCTCGACGGTAAGCTTGGATTTCGACCAAAATTTATGAGAGTTAACTTTGCTTTGTAGTGAAGTTGCTGTCGTATAATATAATATGCATATGCGCGACACATATATATTATTTAATAAACTGCCACACATCACATGGTATAGAACAATAAATAGCACTTAGGCACTAGAAAATGTCAAATTTTTGTAAATATATATTTTGACGAAAAAATGGCACATAATTTTATTCGTATCTTGTTCTTTGCTAACAAAATATAAATCGACGTGTGAATAATACATTAAATTGATAGATTTTGCACCAAATAAAACGATTTTAAACATTATGATTTGACTAGTATTGCGCAATTAAATTTTAAAAAATGTTCAATTAACGTGCTGTTTGGTTCTTCTCAAACTTCGTATACTTTAAGTGGATTCGGTTTTGCTCGTAATATTTAAAACTTATAAAAACTATAATTCAAAACTTACTAATCAGCAATAAAATATAAATTCTTATTGTTTTTAATGTTATAATATTTAAAATGCAAAAACGATAAATTTTTCATTTTTTTAATTTAATTTTTTTTATAGAATCGTGAATTTGTCATAAGTTCATAAAATTTGCTGTACTCATTGTTAAGCCCTACAGACATAACGAAATTTAAAATTTTTATCAAAAAGCACGTTTTTACCGTAAGAAGAATTCATATTTTCCTTAAAGCTTTAAATGTGTCTTACAATGTATCTATAGTTTCTGTAATATTATTATGTTCTGTTTCCACACGTATCGAACATATTTTGAACATTTAACTGCCGACGAATTCAGCTTAAGACACTCGAATCCGGCAGTTATAAGGTATATAATTATCAACATTTTAATAAAAAATATTTATCTAACAAACGCTGTTTCTGTTCTTTAGTTTTGCTTGAGATACTTAGTATTATTTTTTCAATGTCCCTCCTCTGCAGTAGAACAACACGTAATTTTTCAAAGTGCAGTGCTACTTAACGAGTATCATTACCTTAGAACAATTGTAAACCTAAAAGAAATGCGTTATAAGATATATTATTCAGATGAAGTGAGTTTGCTTCAGGACATTTTTTTTTGCAGGTTAATTAAAATCTGTTTCCGTCGTCAATACGGTTGTGAAGTCATAAAAATATCTGCTGCATTATACTATACTACACCAACGATGTTTAGTATAACAATATTATAACATATATAAAAGTTAAACGGTAATTCACCAATCATGCTCACCACACAACACATTTTTTTTTCTTTAGTAATGCAATAACTTTTTAGTTGAAAATTTAAACTGAGATTCAAAAACTTATTTCTCTTTTAAAAAAAAAATAGATTTATATCGCTATATCCTATACTCCTTCGGTTATGAAATATATTGTTGGAAAACATATGGTATATTAAAAATACCAAAAATCAGAATATACGGAATAAATGGATAAAAGGGAGGTTGAATCACCCTATAAACCCCACCAAAATCCAATGTAAAAATCACCGACCACGGGGAGCCAAGGGTGTATTATATAATCTTTCGACGGCATAACGTGTTTGTTAATGACACCCCAAGTCCGTTTATATTATTCTCGGTACCACGCACACACAAGACCTGCGGAAACGCTATAACTGTCGCTAATTTAAGGGTGTTTTTTGTGCTCGTTAAACGAGTAGATCATAATATTATAATAAACTTGCGGCCTGGGGCTCGGAGTTTACGTACACGTGTATATATGATTATATTATACTTTGAGCGCAAAGTTTTTCAGACGACCGCATTGGCGACGGTAGTTGGCGAGGGATAATTTGAAGTCTTGTGAATTTCGGCTAAACGCGCGTGCGCATACTTATATTATAAAGCAGTAATATTAATACTAAATATGTCATAATGTTATGCGTACACGCATAATGCGTGTTTAATCAAATGTCGCGCCAGACTCGACATCACCACCACCATGCCATTTCAAACATTTACATAATGTTATTTTAATTTTCATATGAATTTTTTTTTACGGGCATTCTACGGATAATTACGAAGATACCGTATTAAATTAATACGCTTTGACGCCGCTTTCATTAAGCTAAAAATACACTTAAATCGTATAATGGTACCTAATTAATATCGATCATTAAAATTAAATACATTAATTAATTTTATGAATAATACGATCAAGTAATGATTTTCTTTGATACAATTATAGATTTTTTTTAAACCTCAATATCACACATCGGAGATGACTATAATTTTATAGATCGAACGATAAAATACTATATTGTGCGAGTAAGTAATAGATATCTACCGTAATTGTATTATTCCGTTTGTGTAATATAATTGTACTACCTATGACGTATAAAGTTTTTTTTTATCGTTTAAGAATTGTTTAAATCATATTATTGGCGGGTCAAGATCGCTCAGTAGTTTTAATTATTAGAATATCGTAACGACGTAACTATTACAATTAATGTCAGTTATAAAATATGCATGTACCTTTTCCCTCGCCGTGAGTATCGAATTAATCGAAAACAGAGTAAAGTAATAATATAATAAGAACGTAATATATTCGAATAAAAAAATATACATGTATAAATCTCGTATTAGTTGTACCTGACCCGTCGTGAGATAAAAAATATACAGGTTTCCCTGCCACTTCGTTTTGATTGTGATAAAAATGAAACGAAGCGAACGCACTTTATCGCGAAATGTCTATGTATATATATATATATACAATATAATCATCATTTAAAGTATATATACATATAATAAAAGTACCAGCCTATATTATACCATGCGACGTTTTAATGCTGTTTCCAATCATATTTCCGGTGCACCAAAGCGTACCGCCACGCAGATCACGGATGAGATAAGGGCTACTTTGTATCATTAACGACGATTCCCATTCAAACGTCTGACGACAGAGACGTAACAGTGAACCGCAGTCGCCCGTTAGGTTTGGTGTTCTTCCCCCCCCCTCTCGCCCCGCCACACCTCCTTCCGTCATTTCCGACGAGGCCTCCGACGACAGCGCATAATATTATAATAGCTGTATATATGTGTACGCACGCGCACGCACACCCACACCGGCAGTATTTATGGACGTATTGCGTAATTAACATAATATTCGAATAAAAGAAACACCTCTAAGTATCATTTAATGACCATCTCGTCGGGCCATATCACATTTACGATACACGCGGACGTCGAACCGCGATATCGATTACGGTTTACAAATTATGATCATCGACAACTCAATCGGAGTGTTGTTTATATTTTTCTTGTTTTTTTTTTCCTCTCTCTTCATACACATACCAATGGCATCGACGAGGCATCCAAACGAAATTGGAGAATCGTACCCGTCCGCCACCGCGGCGCAGTATAATATTTTATCGTATACCTACGAAACGATTCTATACCAGTACCTGTTATTAGACTAATCGTATTTAGATAGGATAATATGGATCCAATTTCAGTGAAATCGATTGCCCGCTGCGATTTCATTAGTGCCGCGTAGGACCACCGGCGTCCGCAGATCACGTGCGACTGACGATCGCGGAAGCTCTCTCCGATCAATTCAATTACTATCGGTATTTATCGTGACGGCTGTTTAATAACAATAATTATTACAGTGTGTGTTTTTTGTTACGACCGAACACATCAAGCCGAACCGAATTAATCGATACGATACCAGTAAACGAATCGCTGTTAAAACGAATTTCGATGAAGCGATGATAAACTATACAGAATGTTCACTAATAAAACGGCAAAATGAAGTGATAACGATAGCGTATAAATAGTTATTAATTGATTTTTTTTTTTTTTTATCGAGGGTATTACATAATAATAATATGCATTAACACGATCGTATTATTTTGAAAAAAACCGCTTGTTCAGAAGTCGACCTTATAGTTTTCGTTCTCCGTTCTAACTACATTATTAATTAATAATATTTTTCGACAAAACACATTTTGTGCTTACAAACTGACAACACTGCCACTACTATAGGCGTACAAACTCATAACGCTCGATCCAGTTGACTTTGTGTAATCGCTATATATTTGTTCGAAATTACCCTATGCGCAGCTTACAATAACGCATAGGGGAAAACGTTGTATCCGATAATAATCACTTCTGTGCTTGATATCGACCGATCTATTTAACAATATGATTTTATGGTGTATTATGCTATTGTATTGTTGTTGGTTTCACGTGATATTTGCTTTATGAATTAGTCTAATATGTCACTAAAAGCGGATTAGATGGCATATCTATTAGACTCATTTATCGTGGCCGTTTGTTGTGTGCGGCGCAGAGAAAAAAATGAATTTATAAATGTAGTATAAAATAATATACATATATATATATATGTATATAATATTATTGTGAAGGGAGAAATAATAGAGATGATGCGGATAAGTGGAGATTAATGACACGCGGCTATATCGCTGGCTCGGTTAAACGTCGAGGCCGTCACAAATTTACTCTTAGTTAATCTGACATTTTTTTTTTCCATTATTAATCCTACGTTGAAAATTATCATAATTGCACCGGAGATAAAAAGCCATTGGAGAGGGAAAGTAATTTTCTGAGAACCTACATAAACGCTGAATTAACATACGCAAGCATGATAAAATCGATTATTAGGATAAAACACAAATTCATTATTAAAGTATTTTTGTATACAATATTTTAACATTTAAAATGGTATAAAATAAAAATAAAATTAATTGAAAATCAAACGAAATTCCTCACATCAAAGATATTTTCATTGAATGTAATTTTTTTTTTTTTTTATGAAAACCATAGTAATCAAAATAACCGATCCGATCATAAAAGAGATTAATCGGGTTTGAATTTCGGTTAACACAATTGATTAAATCACAACCATTGCCAGGACTATTTAAAGTTGCCTATCATTTTTTTTTTTTTTTTTTTATGGAAAATCACTAATAGCATTGTATTAGCAGTTGTTCTAGTTTGAACCGAAGTAATAATTATTGTGCTTTCGAGTATTTAACATTTAATGTGTACTAGTCGATGAAATATTTCAATGAAGAACAATACAGTAATACTGTGCAAACATTATACAATTTTAGTCGGTAAAATAATAAGTAAACTAGTGTTATAAAACAGAATACAATAAATTAACTTATATTAACATAATAAAGTTAAAAAATGTGTTTTAATTTAACTAAGTTAACCGACAACCAAATGAACTTTCAACCTTTAACTTTTTCTTATTAGTGTATATATCGACTTAACTTACAGAGTTAAAAAGTCATTTTATCTCGCCCAACTTCGTAAAACTACAATTATCAAACAGGGTGCACTCGACAGATACGATGTCGTTAGAGTTTTATGCACGATTGACTGTTTCGCATACCACAATGATATACTCCGGACAACATGCCAATAAAATTATTATCATTAATATTCGAAACCGTTGCGAGTACGGTGGTGTGTATTATTCTCAGTTCTGCAAGCTATCCCGATTTCGATAGTTTACACACTATATATTATTATTAAAAATAATACGAACGCAATATCATTAAATTCTTGCATTATTTAGCCCAATGGTGTATTTTAAATTCTGAACGGAGTGATGAATGTATTGATTTTACAATGATGTATGTTTTTTTTTTTATGTCTGTCATCACGTTTTGGAGTAGTAATAATGCTTCGATTATCGACTTCCACCCCTCTTTGAAAAGGAAAATTCATCTAGTTGGTACTTTGGGAGGTCAAAAGTAAAAAATGTATAGTAATTTTCAAAAGCGTCGGGAAAAACCTTGAAAAAATAACGGAAAACGGGAATATTTACGCATAACCACTTTTTGACAAAATCGATATTTTGATTTTGCTGTAACTCAAAAACAAATCATTGTAAATACTTGAAATTTTCATTAAATTTTTTATTATGGTTATCTATTTACGATTAAATATTCAAAATATTTTGACCTTTTTTAAGCTACTTATGGATAATTGCAATTTTCGACTTTTTTAAGTTTTTTTTTCTTAAAATGACGATACAAAAAATTTGGCTATCCAAAAAATCTTTAAAATTTAATACAAGGTTTATTATAAGTTTTACTTATTGTAGTAAAAAAATAAATAAAAAATCGTTAGTCACAATTTTTGTTTATAAACATTTAAAGTTCAAAAATTTACAAAATATATCAAAATCGCGAAAGGAATTTTAAAGTTGAAAATTCATAAAATTTTTGTGATTTATACCTAAAATTAAAAAACCCAATCAAGGTTATCCATAAGTTTTCCTTCAAGTAACTGTAAAAAAAAATTTCTGCGTCAATATAGAAAAAAAATTATGAGCGTATGAAATGAAATTTTTTTTCGAAACCATGTAAAATAATGATATATTACAATTTTAATATAGGTAATAATATAATATATCTTTAACTGACAAATCGTCTCCGTTCAGAACGGTTTTTCGTGTACAATGATACCTGTCATTGCATTCAAATTGAACACATCCATTATAGAGACCAGTGATCTACTACCCATCTCTACTATACAGCAGAGCGATACCCACTTGCCCACTTTTTTCTTTCTTTCTTCGGTTAACTAGCTTTAGATACCTAATGGAATTTTGTAATAAATTGGTCTTTGTGTTTTTTTAATTATTATTTAACAAAAAAATCATTAAAATAAGTCCCTATGCAGATGCCCCGGACTGTCATAGTTTCCGTTCCAGGAAACGTCTAAACATTAACGGAAGTCGGGTATTCAATAAAACGGATACATTGGAACACCCGTAGACAGATCGAAACCAGTAAACAAATACAAAACCACACGAGTTTCGTTGGGTATGCCATACGAGGGTAGGAAAAGCTCCATCGGATTTGTGAAAAAAAAAATAAACTGACGTTTGATGTACAAAATATTTATAAACTTTAAGCGTATTTCATAATATTGTGTGTAGTTAAATAATTACATATCGAATGATAGTAAACTAATATTTGATTTATTATGTAATATATCAACAATACATTATATGCTTTCAGCACATCAGTCAATCTGATTTTGTTTGATATAATTTAGATATATATATATATTTTTTAATATTTTATCCCATCAATATCCGACCTAATTTATTGGTGTTACGGTTTAGTTTTTGTAATATTATCATCTTTCAGAATATTTTTAAAACCATATTTACATTATATTTTCAAGTATTATAATGTTTAATTATTATCATAACGGTAGTGCGATTTTTCGAATCCGTAAATATATAATACGATATGTATATATATATATATATATCGTATATTATACCTAGCATATACAGTTAAATATAAAGTTGTATTTTGAAATTAGCCACAAATGTAACAGTATTTTCGTAATAGCAATTATTAACTATTATAAATTATAAATTTAAGTTCATAAAAAATCTGTCGAAATCTAATTCAGTAGCTATAACCTTGTAGAATTTTTCAGTACATCGCAAGTCGCATTTAATAAAACATTTTTGTAGCTCATGTTCGTAATAGTATTTATAAATATGTATACAAACTATGTGGCTCTATAGTGAAAACCATTATCTGATTTAGGTACAAAGTTTGTTTACAAATTAAAATTATTTTTGTTTATCACGATTTGACAGTAATAGTTATTATTGAATTTATAATAATAATTAAGTATAATTAAGTAAAATAATTTAACATTAAGTGAAGACCTTGAATTGCCTACCTAAAGTGCCGTGCTAAATTTATAAAAATTAATGATACTACTATCATACTAGTGATCTTTTTACATTATTTATTGAGTGCGTTGAATATTGATCCAATGTGAACTATTAATACTTTATTACTTATTCACTCATATACGTTCTACAGTGTTGTATTCTTAGAACCTTTAACAATTAGTGTTTATAAAAATACTCTGCATATATGGATCATGTTTTACATCCTTATTTCAATAGCGATATCGTTCTAGTATCTAAAGAAATTAAATCATTTAAAAACCAATATATATTTTTGCTTTGTTAAAATTGTAAAAAAAACTGGTTAGTCTTTATACATGGTTATTTAATATCACCAAGGATAAAGGACCTGCAATTTCAGTAGACCGTACAAGAAATAAAGGTTTTTCGTAATGGGGTATCTATATATAGTACCTATTATATGGCTATAAAACTAAAAAAATTGTGAATATTATGCAATACCTATGCGGCTATGAATCATTAGTATTTCCTTAAACTTAATAAATATTAATCCATATTATATTATAATAATGCAAATGTATGTATCTAATATTAAAACCTAACCCCCTCTGAATAACGGGGAACTCTAAAAATCATACGAAATCTAAGTGAATAATAGTATTCGATATTCAGTCATTCGGAGGTTTCCCTATGTATATAATTTAAATTTAATATGAACACGACCTGTAAGGACACTTTAAATTAATCTATGATTTTTTTAAAAACTACCTGTTGGCAGTTGAACATTAAAGTTCACAGTCACTTTTGTATTTAATATAATGACATATTATTTTTATAAAGACAAAATAATCATTAAAATTCTTTAGCATTTCTAATGTTTCAATAAAATTAATTATTCATGTTGACTATTACCAATCTGCACTCATAAAAAATTAAATAGATAGGGACGTCATTATAGTTCACGTATAATATATTATTATATGTTGTTAAAATGATATTATAAATTTAAGTGACTTAGTGAATAGAGTTGTGGTAATTGGACCCATGGAACATTTTTGATACTAGTGTTAAATATTTATGCATGTTTTTGTAATTCTCCCATATTGAATTCTATAATATTTTTACTATAGAATTACAACCCGAGGTTACCCAGTACATAACGAAGGTGACAAGTTTGGATTTCTTTTATACCATTCAAATCGTAAAGTAATGTATATCAGAATTATTATCATTGTATAGAGCATTCAAAACATTAGTTGTATAGTGTTGCACTCTTTTATACCAACACTGAACGACCAGCGATTTCGTATCCCGGAACGATACGATTATGGATTGATATTTGATATTTTTTTAAAAATTCATTCCCGCGTCGATTATTTGAGTATCATTGATATTAGTTTACCTATAAATGTGAATAAAAAAATAAAACGATTCAAGGCTTGCGATTGTTGACTAATGTCGTTGTCAGTCATAGTATTAATTTCAGCAAATTATGTTTTGTTTGTCCATTTTTTATCTCGTCTTATTGAAGTTTACTATCGAAATGTTTATCAAAGTTCGAAATAGGAAAGTATGTGGTTGAAGCGAGTGCACATTTATTTAATGACTATTATTATTTTTATCTTTTCATCGATTGTCTACATATTTGATTACATATTATTAATAATTTATATTTTATAAACCATTTTTTTCTTTACTGTAATCACTGTACTAAAATATTCAAATGGTGTAAGTTATTTTAATCTTACATATTTAATAAAAATACTATTATTGTAATACTTATATCACGCCTTTAGTTTGCACACGTATTTTGTGTTTTTAAAGATATCATTATTACGCGTAGTTGCGTAATGAGAACGTTTTATGGCAATTAACTCTACAACATGTTGTTTACAAGTACTAATATATCTACGTATAGTTCATAGGTGCTGTTATTTTAATGTAGCTAATAAAAACGTGTACAATACACCTGTATGGGTATTATAACTACCATTTAAAACGACTTGTTTGGTATAGTTAATGACATATTACTGTTTTTAATATTTTGCTAATAACGTTAATTATGTTATAGCTAAGTATTAACGACGTGTAGTTTTGGCTAAAAGAAAAAAAAACACCAAAAGTCAAAAATTACAATGACGCGGATGAAGAATAAAATAAAATTACATCACCAAATAATTAGTGTGTGAATTGTTAAATATAATCTAATATACGTTTTACATTCACGCCTCCATTTTTGACATAATATATTATGTATTATACCTGTATTGTATTATTATTATTATTTGTTCATTTTATAATAATGTACTTGTAAGAGTTTATAAAAGTTTTCTCACAATTTTAATTAACTAGATATAATACTCTCTTGTTGTAGCGCAGATGGTGTCGGATCAAATGTATAAACTTTTGATAAGAAAACTTTGAAAAGAATGATGTATGTGAGTTTTTCGAAGTTCAGCTTGGTTCCTCTCGTTTTTTTTTTTGAATTTCGAATATCCGGATTATGTAATTCAATATTTTTACTTACAAAATTAGGTAGACGTCATTTAAATTACGGTAACGGACAACTTTGATTATTTATTCATCTGGGACGGTGTTAAAAAAACAAAAATATAGATAAATATTAAACGTAAAATACGAAGTTTTTAATAGCGTAAGAAGCGTAATAAATTTTATAAGAACAAATTTAAAACCAGCAATGTATTTATATCATCCTCTATGACGTATAAAACAAAAAAAAGTCCACTTACGTAAATGTCGTGCATAATGTGTTGTATTATAGTCTTATTGAAAAATCAAAAAAATCGACTGACGTTTCGAATGCATAATTATTTTTACCAAATATGTATAAATAGTACCTATACACTATGCACGTGTATAGATCGTCTTCGACCGTTCGATATAATATCATTATTCCGTTCGTCCGTTTCCGCCGGTGTAGGTGCATGTGTATGTGCGGGGTAGACGCGCTGCATGTTGGAGATGATATTTTACGCTCCGAGACGTTGCCGGTATACGTATATACGTATATACACATTATTATAATATTGTTGTATACGACAAGTATAATACAACGCGTGGTAGGTATATAATATATATAGATATAGATATGGAAATACGATACAATATGAGACTACAAAATATACAAAAACGAATACGAAATTTATGTTTCGATATATTTCACTGTGGTGGTGGCGGCGGCGGTGGCATACGGCGCGCGCGATAGGAATATAATACATATAATATATATACACACACACTCGATACATACGTATATACCGCACACGTCGTCATGTGTATGTGCGATTTTAATGTAAAACGTGTCCGTGTATAATATAATATAAAAGACATTCGCGCATAATACGTGTACGGAGGTAACCCCCTTCCTGCCCAACACACACTTGCACCCACCGCCACCCCCGCATTCGTCCACCCCGCGCCGCTCGCATATAATTCGAATCCGATCGGCGTGTACGGACCGAGTGATTGATGCTGTACACGCACAGATCTCATTTACCCGAAAAAGGCTCCTCATCACACGTCTCTCTCTTTCTCTCTCTCTCCCTCTCACCACGTTCGCGCAAAGTGTTTTGACGGTTGCGCTCGTTTCCTGCCCATTGTCGATCTGTAAACCACACACACACACACATGAAGAATCGTATGTGTCTGCAGTCTTCGGTCGCATTGTGTGTGCTCGCATCGAATCGGGTGCGAATCTCCCCGCCGAGAGAGAGGCGCGCGGCCGGCGGCGGAGTAAATGGACTGGAAAAACTGTTGCCCGCCGCGTTTAGCGTATCGCGAACGTCGAAGATTACGCGTAGGCGAGTTGAATATTGTCGTTGTAGGTATATTATATGTGAATGCGGAGGGAGAGTGCGAAAAGCGTCCTATTATTATTATTATTATTATTATTATATTTTTTTTTATCCTTCTCCCGCACCAGAGGGTCGTCTCGGCTTATCGTCGGCCCGCGGTCGCGAGATCGAAACTCGAGTCAGCCGACCGAATATTTTAATATTATATTCGATACCTATAATAATAATAATAATAATAATATGGCGTATCGAAAAATGTTCGTACACACAAGCACTTAATTCTAACGTGTTGGTTTATATTAGATATTATATAGCCAGTACAGTGTGGAAGGAATTGTGCCTATATATACTTGCACGAGTATTGGTTACAATCGAGTATTTAGTCTAGAACCGTAAGGGAATCCTTTGCCCGATGACCTAATCTCTACAACGATTAATTAATTAGAAATAAAATAAACGCAAATAAAATATCAAATAATTAATCGTAATCGAATCAGTGTGTTTGGATTAACAAATCGTAATCTGCACTGAACCCGTCAATCTAGATTAAATCGTTATTCCGAATTCATATATTGTTTTCATTGAGCGTAATGATAAAACCATATTCTGCTCGGATTTAATCAATTGAATTTAAACTGTCAGTTTAGGTTTAATTTTATCTAGGTGTGTCGCTGAAATAACATTCATAACAATAATAATATAGTTTATTATTATTATACTCAAATCCCGACACTGCGTCACTGAATGGTAATAATGTATACATGTATACTAATTAATGTATGTTACAAAATATATAGTTAATAATGTAAATAAACGTATAAGTATATCATATTGTTAAATATAATGTATAAAGTAGGAGATATATTAACGGAATATAAAAGTTTTTGACATGATAATTATTCGGCGAACACCAAGCGATTAAAATTACAATAATAAATACTTATAGAATTTACAATGTATGTAGAACAAATTAATTTGATAAATTTAAGCATTTAAGTATAATTTATAATAATTTTATTTTTAACATAAACACAATATGTCTTTCACAATTTTATTTTGTCTTTTTCCAAGATTGATGTATCCTTAGGACTAAAAAAAAAATGATGTAACGGATACACCCTTATACAATTGTCATAATACATCAACATTAATGAATGCGCCAAAATACAAAAATTATTATCAAATAGTTGAACTGAATAAAGTCACGATCAATTTTGAAACTGTAAATTATTTGAAAATGCATAATGGCATGCAAACCTTTAGCCTTCAAACGAAATAACTATTAAAGCTGTACAGTTTTCATTTACCGCAGTCACGGTAACACTAACCAAATATGTAATGTTGATGGAAAATAAAACTAGATACTATAATAATCCGTTTGAAATATTACTTTGTAAAAGCGACAGCTAATAAAATTGTGAAATTTGATTTCAAATAATACTATAATTTCTATAATGATGGTAAAGTTATGTTAAAAAAAAAAATTTCATAATACATTACACTAAAATAAAGTAAAATATGTCTTTGATCACTAAGTAAATGTCAAATACCAAACATTCACACATATATATATATATCTCACCATACTTAAATTATACGTTATGACATAATTGAAAACTTAGAAATGCAAAACAATTTACATAAATTCATATTTAAATCACGAATTAAAAAATGTACACGAAATTATAATGTAGAGCTAATTATTAAACTGTTTAGAATTATTTCTTTACTTGGTTATTAAAAAATACATTCCTGGTAATTAAAATAAATGTTTGAAACAATTTCTTCACATGCTTTTATATGAATTTAATTTTTATAGTATCGGACAATCGTCACAGTGGTTATTATTCTAATACTGTATTAATTTAATATGATGTTCGTTTAATCAAATACCTACCTATACTAAAATAGTTGTTACCCAGACTTTATTATTGTGTACGTTTTCAGTATGAACGAAGGAAAATTATTTATAATATGCGCACATTTGCATGTATTACTATTTGTGTACGAGTATATACACGTATTATTGTTATTTTAATAACAATATATTTTTGTCTTCGCCGAAGGTAATCGAGTACATTTTATGGTGTCGATTTAATCGAAAGGGTACCTGATCCTTTAAGGGCCGGCTGAAGCGGTAAGTACATTTCTCTCAATCAATGTGTAGGTATACATAATATAATAAATTAGTATCACATAATATTATAAATTACACTTGTCTCGTCCTAAGCACTTTGTGTGATATTAATTTTCATTTTTTTTTCTTTTAACCTTATAATATAAGATAGGTATTATTATAATTTATTATTGTGCTTGTATATAAATATTATTCCTTTTTCAAATTAAAATTTTTGAAGGCCGCCAACGAGTTAGCCGAGCCTTGCGGGCGTCTAACTATTGTTTACCTACTCACGAGCCATCGCCGCCGGTCGTTTATCGCGATGTAAGATATCGTTATAATAATGCCCGAGCGGTGTAATACGCTCCTCTCCGAGAGTTCGCGTGCTTGACCACGACGAGGGTGTGTGCGTGTGCCTATCGGATTTCCTGGTAAACGTGTAATACGCCCACCCCGTAGTGGAAGTCGTCATTACTGTTGCTGTTGTTGTTTTATATTCCATTTCCCCGTCCTGACCTATATATAATTTTTTTTATACATCTCGTGTCGGATGACTTTTGGAAAATTAACGTCGAACAAACTGAACGCCAACGTACCGAAAACATAATATTATACACTCTGGGTCCGTTTGAAGGCACACACGATTTCGTGTTTGAAAAAAAAAAATTCATAGGTACCGTACCTATAATATAATATAAATAACTGTATAACAATATTTTTTTTTCTTTTTTGTGTGGGGTAACGAAGGTACCTTCGCCGATTTTCTGTAGAAATGTTAGATAAAAACGTAGACTTCGTAACCATAATAATAATTGGTTTAGAACAACACGAACCTTATTTTTTTTCATTTTCAAACGGTACAAAGCTTGAAAAAATATTTACGTCCACGAACTTTGTAATGCAAATATGATATGTATAGCCAAATTTAATCAACCCTTATTACAATTACACCTGGCTTTTCGTGCTCGTCTTTTATATTTTGGAACGTTTGTATTAAGAGTATTAGAAAAATACCACCACCAAATTCACGTGAAGTGAAAAAATGTATTGCAATACAAGTACTACATCACTGTAACCTCAGTATATTTTATCACACATTTATTTTTATTATAAGTATTTAAAAAAAACATCCTAGTCTATAGTTTTATGAGAATATTGAAAATATACTTCAATTAAAGTATTGAACAAATTTTTTGAATTCAATTCAGTTACGCACAGGTCATGAATTTTTCATACAAATAACAGATTCACGTGAAGTTAACGTGAAGTAGTATTGTCGAAAACTTTCCTACAAAAATCGTTGAATAGAATCCAGTGTATTTGTGTGGTTCGCAGACGCGAGAATTTTCTTTTCTCGTGGAAATTAAAACTCTCTATATTTGGTTATAACACACAATGTGGTACTAAAATCGTTAACATATAATTATAATTACTTTTTTGGGGTACTGACGGAGTATCGGAGTATCGAAATTGATCGAAATAGAAGAACTAATAAAACTTTTTCACGAGACTCGTTATTATTTTTATAGTGAATACACTTTCGCAGTACCTATACTTACTTGAGTGAATTTGCCCGTTTTAGTAAACCACTGCAACTAAAACGTAAAACGTATCTATGAATACCTACATGGCTACATGTATTATATATATTTATATAATAAATAACTTATTCCATACGACAATGGATCTCGCGCGTACAATCGGGCACGTGGAGTCTTTCCGAATACCAACACCACTATACAATAACGATATAATGAGGTGGGGTGAAAAAAATAACAGTCCGCGTTCATATTTTATATCCCCACAACTCGCAATGTGTACCATCGGCACGTTTCGGGCGTGTAATAGAATTAGTCGCTACGTATTATTATATTTTCGCCAAAAAACGCGGAGGGCGCTTGCCATACGCTGTTTTTCCCTGTCGCCTCGTAATATGATTGAATTCTCTACTTGCGCCTTATCTCGATACACCCTCCTCGGCCAGAAAAGCCGCCAACTGTTTCAGAACTTGAAAGATTCCAACAAAAGACGTCAAAGGGAGAAGATTCCTCGTAGACGTGTAGGTGTGTTGCGGACCCTCCGGATGTCTGGTGTGCAGGGCCGGCGGGGAAAAAGAAACCTAGGGGAAAGTTCGAACAATGAAACGCGCGGTAATCGGGTAAAATGGGAAACTTACAGTCTGTGTCGAAAAAAAAAACCATACACATAATATACAAAGAATTTAATATATATATACACACACATACACATACAGACGTTTAAGTATATGATATAGTTATATATTGTATATATACAGCAGTTCATCGATTTGTAAATAGTAAATACATATACTACCCGCCGGAAAATCCCACAACGAGCTCGCTCCACCCTTGGCACTAAGAATTTTAATAAACACTGCACGACGACTACCCTCATCTGCTTGTGTAGAGTACAGCGTGATGGCGTATTGGCTCGAGGGTTTCGACCTTCGCTGCGTATACCCGAGTAAGGGGATACGCTGAGCGTCTAGGGAAATCGTTAAAAAAGAATGTAAACACATTAAGTTCTTCTGTAAGGTCGAGGAAATGCAGGGGGTGCCAAGCGCGATGATATCCCACTCAGAAGTTTCACCTCGAGTGGTTGAGACTTGAGAGTGGTAATCGAAGCTTTTCCGCCCTTCGTATTTTACAGTGTAAGACGATATTCAAAAAAATGTTTCAATGTTATGTGTTGTACGTTCCGCGCCAAATAGTTTTGAACGCGTCATAAACAAACAATCTATTTTGCGTATGTAAATACGAACTTTCAAAATGTATGCCCGATGCATAATATATACATACATATTATTGACACGCATTATTATATTTCATATAAGTAATACGCGTTACTATAGCGCATAATAAGCTGCTTGGTTTTATTTAAAAATACATTTTTTTAAATAAACTATTTTAAATATATTTATTATATTTAAAATTTATCTGTAACCTACGTATTATTACTACGTAAAATAAGCATTATTGTTATCTACACGTTAATACAAGTTTTATTTTTTTGTTAATTTTAGTATATACCTATATCATATTGTAATTGAATAAACAATTTTAGAAAATATTTGTTCTATGTAGTGACTTTACATATTGGATTAAATAATATATAAGATAAAATGGATGTACAAGTACACTGCTACTACTCCTCATCTAAAAACATAATGCACTGAATTTTCTGTGTTTTTACATAATTTAATTATACGGTTACATTGTGTTATATTATTATATATACAATCATTTTTGTTATAATTAAATTTGATTTGATAAAATAGTATTAAAAAAAGACAGAGATATTTAAAAAAATATATATTTTCAATTCAATTTTATGTTTTTTGAAAATATTATAATTTTTATTTTATTTAATTTAAAATGTACTTTTTAATTGTTTGTACTATTTAAAAATAAGTATAAATTGGTAGATACAAAATAATTATAAATGTAATTAAAATGTATAATATATGGTGGTAGTGTCTTTATAATATGTTCTCGAAAATATAAACATAAATAATCAAACATCGAATAACAGTAACCTGTAAATAATTTTAAAAGTTACTAAGTTACTGCACATAACTCGAAACTGAACTTACAACTAAAATCGACAAACATGCCCATTTCTTATTGTCATACACTTATTGAACTGTCATTTTTGTAGGCGATAGTATTTTATTAGAATCCGAAAATACAATTTTGCTTAACATTATTACTTCTCGGAACACGTGTCGTGCAAGACATTATATTATTATTATGTGTTTGATTCGACGCGACAACGGCAAATAGAAGTCGATCAAATAATGTGTCAATATAATGCGTGTACAATAGTACAGCGTCCTGTACGTTTATATTGATGTCAATTCAGATGTTCTGTCACGAACCCTTCTTAACCCAATTCCCCATAAGGTTCACGTGTGTCCATTCGTCCGTCCGCCCCTTTTGGACCTGAACTCAAAAACTAGACAATGCGTCGAGTGAAAATAAATTGGGTTCGCATGGGGTACACCCGAACCAAGATCGTGGTGATCGACTGTGTAGACTACGCCTTCAAACCAATCTTACCAATTCGGATGTTACGGCCAAATGTCAACATTAAAATGTATTTCCTTCGGAATGCGAGTCGAGTACAATTTAACGACAAGTGTTAGGTCGCGTTTTTCCGTTCTCGTCAACATACACCATAATAACATAATATAGTATGGCGCATAATAATATTAGTGGCCACGGTCTCAACAACGAATCTGAAATAATAATAATAACAACAATAATAATAATATTTTTAAAGTCCTGTTTCATAGTCTCTATTTTGTCGCGGCTGCGAAATGTTCTTTTTTTCTGGCGAATAAATCAATATTAATAGTGTTTGTACACTGACCTTATTTCTTTTTCTTCAATTGTCTGCTCGATAATAATATAATACAATATTTTTCGAACAAACTGCAGGGTTTTGCTTAATATCGTATTCGATTTGTCTCCGAATGTTTACGATCGATACAGACTTTTGTTACGTTATTTCTAGTACGTTTGTTTCGAATTTCATAAATTGCGTTTATTTTTCGTCGTAAATTTTGTTCAGCTCCGGTTTGTGTGGTATTGGTGATTTTTATTACTAGATCGCTTCTTCGTGTGCAACACAAACTGTATAGAAATCATTTCAAAATAAAGATAAACTCAAATATTGTCAACATGAGTTTTTCCACGTCAATAAGACAATAACACTAAAACAGCAATCAGAAAACCAGACACAGTCATGAGTTGAGTTAACGATAAGACATAATGTGTTAATATAAAATAATTAAAACATAATACTAATAGCCATGTCGATTATTATATTTTACTTGTGCACAGGTATCATCATAATGGTTGAAATCGTGAGCAGAATTCAGATTGGCCATGGCGAGAATACAATGCGTTTAATGGACAAAACAAATATTAAATAAAAATGGAATGTTTGTGACGTTTGGCCGATTAAAAGTTAAAACCGTTCCTATTTTTTTTTTCTGGAATGCTTTGCAGAAAACAATGTTGATCTAGTTATTGAATGGTCGTAGACTTGCATAATACTATACTTTATCGTTTGACCTACGTAAACATGAATGCGATTTCCAAATAATGCAGTTTTGAAATTAAATCTCTGAATTATATGTACGAGTATATCCTTTACACAACGTACTTTGTGAACCATTATTATAATACCCGAATATACAATATGATGAATAGTGATGTATTATTAAACCTTAACGCGTTTCGCAACGACTGTAATACGAGATAGGTTGCACGTTACGATACATGTTATAGGTAAGCGCGTATATTATAACGCGGGTTACTAATATTTTAGTATCGTCGGTGAAACTATTTCAAAAAAATGACATAAATATCACAATTATTATTATTTGTTCACATTAAATAGTCATACCAACGAATATGTATTTCCGTGACACTTTTCACTTGCCAGTTTTCAGTGGCCAAAAACAACAACAATGAAATAATAATTTAATAGTGATGTTAATAATAATAATAATAATAATAATAGTAGTAGTGATGGTAATAATTCACTGCGAGGTGGTATTCATAATAATATATATGTATATTATTATATATACGTGAACGCGCGTGGCGGACGATATTATTGTCGGACATGTCGTCGCCGGGGCTGTGGGAGACGTTTAATTTTGTCGTGCTCGAAACGGAAGTGTCGGCTTCACATGCGCGGCTTCTGACACGAGTTGTTCTTAACTATCCTGAAGTTATGCTTTGATCCCTTTGCTCTCCGCACAATTTTCACTCGGATTAACAATAATAATATACAAGCTCTCGGTTCGCCGCCGGAACTTCGTTTAAACTATTTCTTTGATCGTGAAATTCGCTCGGTTGGTATTTTTCGGGCCGGCGAAGCTGACAGAAGTGGAAAAAATAAATAAATATATATATATGACTCTGAGACTTATTATGCATTTATACCGCGCACTTCGCGACCGACTCGAAACTCGCGAGCGTGACTTAATTTGGCCAACGACTAAACGATACGCATTTACGGTCGCAGAGCACACGATACACGCAATAATAATCATTAAAGGTCTGAATTGTGCATTTATGGGTCCGAGTACATTATGAGAATATTATATAGGATATTGTTATACTTTTCAAAAATAGACCTCAATTTTTATATTTCATAGATTTTTATTTCTCACCGAGATTTATTTAATTCCACGATTTGCTGTGTACCTTTTTGACTATTTCATTGAAAAATAAACCATACCTAACATAATCTATAACTGTTTTTTATCCATATTATCACCGTTAACTAGGTAATATTATGACGATGAATCGATTATTAGTATACGCTATACATATTACGTAATTTATTAAAGACCTTCAATACTTATACAAAAATATATAATACGAGTTATCGGTAAGCTAAAAAATTGTATTTTTTTTATTAAATTACTTAACACCATTTACAGAAATTAAAATTGTAGCAAAGATAATAACTATACCTAGCTATTAGGTAACCCGTATACTAAAAATATAAACCAAATATTAAGACCCAATTAAATTTTTTATTTTTTTTTATTTTTTTTTTTCATCCTAAAAATGAATAATAAAAATAACAACTGTAAATCAATGGTCTAGATACCCAAGCTAATAATTAATTAAAAATAGTAATATTGATGAAACATTATAATATTATAATGATCTAACTTTAAATTTTATTTAAGTTTGGACGCAATGCCTGCGGAGTGAACCTTATTATAGTCAATAAAAAATATTTTAAGCCAATTAAATAAAAAAAATAACATAAAACGTGATATTCTGAGAAAATATCTATTAGGCACTCGTTCCTCTTTGCCTGCCCCGATACAAAATGGTGACATCACCAAAATACACATTGAGATATTACATTTGAAAACAATAATAAATCACTACAAATGTCTTTGTGCTTGAAAACAATTCTTCAAAACTTTTCGACGATTGTCTCTAATTTTTTTCATTCTTTGCCAGACTTCTAGGAAAATCAATAAAAACTACCTAGATTTGATTTCAATCTACAGCTATATTGATACACAAAACTCTTGACTATGCATAATATGCTTGTTCCTATCAATATGAATTGTTTTCAAACAAATATAAAGAATAAAAAAATAATTATAATATTATAATATTATATTAAACCATAATATATTTAAGTATTACTGGGTAGAACGGTAAGAAGGTGGAACATAGAAAATCAAATTCGTAACATTGTAATTGGCTGACAATTTTAGTTATCAATGGTTGCTGAATTTAACCTTAAAATGGTTATGATTGTTATAATAAACATTGACGTATTATTAAACATATATTATTCAAATCTAAATGCTAATATTAAAAATATGGCATTCATATTTAAAATTTAATTTTTGAATCACATAATATATTCAGTGATATTAAAATTTAATATATTATGTATTAAAAAATATGTGACTATCACTAATATTACTTCAATACATTTAGCCTAAAATAACTTCACTTATTTCATGTCAATTCACGTGTATATTATGTGCTGCATATAGCATATTGCATAATTTTTCTAATAATATAATTTTATTTTTATATATTCTATAAATTTAATTATATATTCTATTTCTATATTTTGTGTAGGTTTGTACTCATCGTTTGATTTAGTAATATGTTCTATTGATATTATACACATTTAATTTGTAATCTTGTCATGATTTACACCATACACATAGAAATTAAAACATATTTTAATGGAACCTTGGTGGCTGGTGTACTTATCATCTACTGTCGTTATTAGTAAGTTATAAACGCCATTTCAATACTGTTTAATGCTATATATTATGTTCAATAATCTCTTGTAGTTATAACTAATGTTTTTGTACATTATTCAACAATTAAACATATTTTTCATTGAAAAAAATCACGTACATTGAATTTTGTATGAATTAAAGTAGTAAAAATATTGTTTTATCAATAATTATTATTACTTCTTTTATTAAGGATTACTTTTATATCGTTTATTGCATTTAAATTTAAATTTTAGGTAATTTTCATTACAAACTAGATATTTTTATATTATATCTTCATACTAAGTTTCGTGTTATTAACTAATTAATATATTTAAAAAACACGAACAATAAAACTGAAAAAAATAAATACAATTTTTAATATTAAATAATAGTGTACACCTATTATGTCTTTAAGCATACTTAATTTTGATAATATAAAATTGAAGAAATACTTATGTAAAATAATATGCACAGATGCTTTAAAGTTTATTTATTTAATACATATATAGTATGATCTAAATCTAGATCTTTCAAAAAACAATATTATGTGATTTAAACGATCGTCTCATTTTTAAATAATTATGTTCGGTCGTTGCAAGGATAAAGAAAATCTATTTACGATTAAACTCCTTACAAAATGCATACATGTATTATCGGTGAATACTTTTCTATAATGCGATTTAAAATACGCTTAAACGATTTGTACGAATATCAAATGTATAGGACACAGCTGATGTGAACGAATATAAAGCAATTTAAACGTTTCGCTAATCTCTTCATACGTATGTCCAACATTATACATCTGCCAATTGCGTACTCTTTACAAAAATCGTTTAATAGAATTTCTATTCAGAATCCTTTTGGCAATTTTGAAGTTTTAAAAAGAATATGAAGGTCGAATGTGTCCTCAGAGTCCAGTAGTGCTCATAGGATAATATTGTTATGTAATAATGTACGAGTATAATAACGTATTATACCTGTATAATGTAATATCATCCACTGTAATAAATGTAACAATTTCTACACTGCAAACTTTATTATGTAATCTTGATAATATATTATAGGAAAAAATTGTCATCTAAAAATTTTATAGGAATGTAGTTTAGAAAATAGTATGATAAAAAATATTTGAATTATACATTTTTCATATTTAATTATTATAAAATGAAGAACACAACAATTAATAATAAATTGTGTGTACCTGTCGTAATATTAATAATATACATAGGTAGTGTGTAAGATAACAATAATTGCTATTATTTTTAATACAAATTTAATAATATTATAGGTATTATGTGCGTATTATATTAAAATATTAAATAAACGTTTTAAAGTTAAAAACTGCTTAAATTATATCTCACTGGTAGTTTTTTCTTTCCAAAAATCCAATGAATATTGAAATAGAAATTTAAGGATCCGAGATAAGTTCAGCTATGAGATTTTTATGTTTTTCAACTCAGATATTATATTTTTATGTTTCTCTTGCTGTTAAACATATTTTTTTTTTCGTTCACTTGGCATAAAAAACAACATTTTTCATGTAAGCTAGTCTCTTTTGAAGGAAAAAAATAATAATAATAAAATTGAGTATAGGGAAATTTAGGTTACTTATCTCAATAAACGGACAAAGCACGCAATAAACACAATCCATCATAAAAACGTCATATATTTCTTATACGATAAAAACCATTTATTGAAACTCGGCGTTGTCTCCAAATCGATATTTATTATTTGACAATTTTTTTGTTGAAAAACGAACAAAACTATAATAAAATAATAGTAGCTCTCTATCTTTTTTTGTTTTAAAAATATAAAATTATTTATGAAAAAAATAAATCAATATTTCTATATATAATTGATTATTTGACGCTTAATCGTACATCGGTATTTGCATGGAATTAGGTTTCTTGAAAGTGTTTGGTTTAGTATTGATTTCACTTTTTTTAAATGGAATATGACGGTCCAAAATCAGGTTTGTTTTACATAGAATATGTATGTTTATTTTATATTGTGCAATAAAAACATATATAACGGTTTATGAGTGATAAGACAAAAATGTGAAGCTGTGCTGACACTGTTTATAGAATACTATTAGGTATTATGTAGGTTTGATTATACAGTTATATGCCACGACAATATTATTATACCTGTATTACATTCTACAGCAGATTCCACACATTATTATTATTTTTAGTCTAAAAAAACCTCGCAAAACAAAGAATATAAATAAATAAACAAACACCAGTTTTCTTATAGAAAGTTTCTCAATCTCTTTCGTGAACTGTATGTTTGTCAATTAGTGATGACAGTTTACTTAACCGCAGTTTATTACTTTATAGTTAACACGATCATTGGATCTCGTCAAACAAAATAATTATCTAAACCGGGCTTGGTTTATTTTTTTTCGAGATAAAAATCTAGTGTTCGTTGTTAATAGTACTATTATATCCAATTACAGGAAATTATAACGAATGCATGTGAATAAAAATTCATAACTGATTTGTGTTAAAAATTATTGCGACGTTCGAGAATATACAAGTTTAATAGGTTTTTTTTCTGAGGTAACCGCCATCTGAAATGAAAAAATAAAACGAACGTACCACGATAATCCTAATAATATATTATTATAATAAAGCTTAGATAAAATAATATTATTACGCTTAAATTATTATTATATTATTATTTCGTTTGCGCTTTGAACACGGTGTAGGTCGTACTACACTTATACGTATTCGACTGTAGAGCAGCTGTGGCTGTATACGGTGTAATATCGTTAGAGTGCTTTCGCGAGAACGATTTAAAAACAAAAACAAAAAAATACACTGGTGCAAAAAAGAAACACAAGACCGACTTGAGCAGACCCGGGCGAAGTGCGGCCGTGGTAAATCTCATAATCGCACGCCCCCGCGTAAAAGCAGTGTCAAATGGTGCACGGGCGAGAGCGCCTACCGTCACGTGGGATTTTCAGCAACGCGTCGCATTATGTTTCGCTTCGTCTCTCTCGAGGTCACTGGTGACGAGGAATAAAATAGAAAAAAATAAGAAAAATAAATATAGGGCTACTGTTGACGAATGGCTGGTTACATTTTTTGGACATATTGTCGTGAATAACACAGCTATCCGCACCAAAGTCTTATTTTCATTCGGACGAGACATATGGGTAGTTATATTTTTATAAGGCCCTTCGACGCGTTTTTGTCATCATTTTATTTGTTTATTATTAAGAAATACGGGTAGACAGCACAAAGGTAAACAAAATAATAACAATACTTTTAACAATATGTACCTTAAATTAAAATTAAAAGTGAAAATGAAAATAAAAAAATGTGCAAATAGATAACTATTACCCTGTTGCTGTACCTATAGGTGTTTAATGTCCGTTGTTATTGATCGAATCATTGTAGTAGTTTTAGTAAATTTGAATTCGGTGATTAATATAGTACTATCGTATAAAAAAAGTGATCTTGAGCGAAGATCAAGTCAAAATTTATGGTCACACATAATATGTTGCCAAAAAATTAGTTTAATAATAACACTAAAATGTTTAACAATTTAGATAGTAATGAACTGATGAATATCGGTACAGAAAAATAAAAAAACTATACTTACAAATACATTGTTTTCTATTTTATAATACAAACCAATCGAAATTAATAACGGTTCATCAATGTTAGAGTTTTAATTGTTAGGTACTAATAATAAATGTGTCGAACAAAATCAAAATTGTAACATCGATGCAGAACGACGAATGACCCGAATGCATTGTTATACGGTAGGTAAATTTATTAGTAAAAACACCTGCACGCTTTCCAGTTTCGAATGACCGAGAAGTGTATGGGAAAAAAAACTGCGCTAAACAGAAGCGTGTACGCCGCATCAAAGTTTCTATTCATTAAACGATGAATTTCAAATTTCTGTGTAAAGTTATATCTGCCTACAGGTGGCTAAAATTAAAGTTATACTTATTCTTCTTTAAGCGTTTAAGCGTTAATCCCATTCGTCTTCGTACTGTATATACTTTACGATATACATATTATAATCTGTAGAAAACTTGCAAAGAATTCGTTTGTCAGAATTCGTATACATGGATTGGAATTGTGTGCTTTTCGTTTTACGTCCATACCAGCGCACGGTATGATCGAGAAAACTGTAGCTTATCGGAACTGAGTTAGTTTTGCACAAAACTGATAGCGGTTGTTACTGCATTAGCCGATCTCATACTATATTTGTTCAAATCAAAGTTCGAATCTGTAGTATCCAAATATTACTTTTGAACAGAAGCAATAATTTTCCATAGGTATTGGCAATATGTTCAATAATTGAATATTTCGAGTTTTTATAAAATTAAACAAAAAAATATTATTTGAAAATTGTTTTTTTACCAAGACGTATGACACCTCATGGTTTTTATATTCAAGAAGTTATACATTTAAGGCAGATTAATATTTCCTATTTAGCAAACACGTCCGTTTTTAGTTTTGTCACTACACTGACATGTCACTCTAGGGATATCATATACAATAAGCGCGTCCAAAATTATTATGATCTCCGAGTTTCTTTTTGTAGTTTACGTTAATTTACCTTTATCTGTCCTCATTTTATAAAATAACATTTATGACAAAAATCACTATAACACTATCTTGAACACGATTTCGACGAACATTATACAGTCAACAGTCTCGGTTAATCTCCGGGACCTGAAGCTCAAGTGCACTTCGCGTAGGTACATATACATTATACACACAAAGTAACCGCCACAGTCGAATAAATTAAATTATTAATCGAGGTAAAATCATTTTTGCCAAGATGCACGCATACTGCATAGTACATGGTACTAGGTAATGTTATTTGTGCCGGATTTGCCTCTTTTAACATCGCTATAGTTGCTTACCTCTATATATGGGCAAGTACATAAGTACATATCATATAATATATACAATAGTGGTCAATGGTCATACATACGAACGTATATAATTGGTTGGGAATCGCGTGAGCCGCGACACCAAAACACTATGCGATAAGTAATATAATAATTTATTATTATTATTACTATTCGGTCTTTTATTTTTTATTTTTAATATACTCGCGAGTATATCTCATTAGCGCACGCAAAGTCTGTCACGTGGTGTGTATATTATTTACCGTAGGGTGCGCCGGCTGTAGAACATGCGCGGTGTGAATTATTATTGTCGGACTTAAAGAGTCCACATGCACTACGATGTATATTGTGTACAGGTAAATATAATATAAATAAACGTATAGGTAAATACGGTTTGCCCCAACGTTAGTTCTTTAACTTACTCTTCTCCCTCGCACCACGTCATCCACCGATAACAATACGCATAATTGTGTTTTTAACTGTCAGACTTAATATCGTATATATACGTATATATTACCGTACAATTTATTTAATATTATAATATATATTCGAGAACCCGCTGTGATGTAAGGGTACGTTTTCAAAAAGAAATAGGTATTGGAATTATTAATATATTTTCCAAGACGTTTGGATCGGTACCTATGTTTCAGTTAGGTATGTTTATTGGTTTACGGTTTTGCCTGGGGGCAAATAATATAATATAATATATGTCCCGAGAAAATAAATAAAACTCATTCGTTTGCGCGGTGAACCCTCTTAAAACGATTTTTTCCTATTTAGTAAAAAAAAAAAAATTAAATTCTTCACCCTTTTATACCTTATGTATATTACCTATACAATAATATTATAGATGTGTAGTTATTACCGTCTGAATATTTTGTTAACGCGCGTATACCGTGTGATTTATTATTTATCTTCTCGCAAACCGTTTAAAATCCAAACATTTTATTGCCGTGTATATGAGTTGCCGAAAACTAAATAATATTAACCCGAACGGTAATTTCATTTTGAAATAAAATCCCATTAATTTGACGTACGCGATAACTGTTTCAAATATTACCTGCAATAAAAACGAATCTAATTTCGATCTTAATTTCGTTTCACAAACGATTTTAATTTAAATTTGGTACGATTCGAAATGTTTTTTAAACTATTATTTCGGGTATACTATATATATATATAGGTATATATGTATATATGCGCGTACAAACGAGTTGTTGTCGTTAAATGTGCAAATTAGAGTCGGGATCGAATTCGACATACGACACATTCAACCCACGAAATCGATCGCACCTGATATACATATAGGCTATATGATATAGATATATAGTATGGTAATAGGCTAACCCTTTACTGTCAAAATGACCCTTTACCATCATACCAAACCGAGTCTCTATTCCACCGACAGACGATTTAATTGTCCTCCATCGCAAACGATGATAATATACAATAGTCTTATTTAAAATTATTATAGAACTATTATTTATAAAATGGTATGCATTTTTTGATTTTTAACAGGCGCGAAGATATGACAATACTTTTTGTAGCTCAGTGAATAGATCATAATAACGCGAGACGAAACGATGATGGGAAAATCAGAAAGTCTAAAAATATTGTTTTTGAATAAGTGAACCTGTAAAGCTGGTGGTTGAAAACTAACATGGCTGCGGACAACGATGGTAATAAGTATTTAACAAATACGAATGTGTATAAGTTCTGCACGTCAAGTAGTTCTACACTATACCTACGTAATATAATGTACGCGCGTAATAATTTATTTATAATAAATTACATAAATGCGCGCGCCGTCGCCGACCCGACAACGACGACCGACACGGTTCATTTTACTTAACACACAATAATAATAATGATAATATTATCGTATGATGGAAACGGGATACAATGCAAGTCGTGTTTGACGTGCAATTAAAAAACATCCATCAAACCGACCGCGCGCGCGTGTGCGTGTGCGTGAGGTCAAGTCTCGGCGCGTAAACACAAAAGGGATGCACACACTCGGATACACGCCGATAATACGACAACCGTCTTGTCAGTCGCGACTCTGACGCGCCGCGCCGCGGGAATCCCTCGACGCGCCGCCGCCGTCGGAGAAGGGCTGTCAGATTTTCTCGACATAATACGGTGCCGCGCGCGCGACTGCGTGCAGTGTCCCGTCGACGTGTGAGTACGACGACGACGACGACGACACACGCGGTCGTGGAATATTCTTCGCGTCCCGTAATAATAATAATAATAATGATGATGACCCAATATCGCCGTCGCTGCGTACCGCGTTTGTGCGCGCGTAATATACGATATTATATTATTGTGTGTGACGTTACAGCGGTCTCGTATGTACGCAGTGCATTATATGGTATTATACAACAGCAGTGTGTAATGACGATGATAAAAACTCGTATTATATATATATAATATTATTATTATATTTTAAGACGGCCCACCCGGCAGCAGATGTGTGCGAGACCGACAATGGCGATTATTCTCGTCGCGTATCCGTCTACCTCGCACACGGTATTCTTTATTATATTATACGTATAATATTATTATTGTCGTGTATTCCGTGGCTAGTTTTTCGTCGTCGTCGTCGTCGTCGACGTCCCCATAGATTGGCCAGACCGCAACAACAACAGGGAGAGGACCCTCGTCGACTCGCAACCGGTAGATGGCGAAAACGTCGGACGATTATCGTTCACGATAATTCAATATGATATGACAATATATTAGTACACCGTAGGCACCTTATAATAAATCATATTGTCATATTTTTAATATCGTCTCTTCAAAACGTGATAGAGAGAATAATATCGCGCCGATCGACCGATTTGACGTGAATATCGTTCGCGCAAACGATTATTGTAAACAAATTATAATTATATCAACGACGTCGCGTTGACGGCAATAACACAATATATATATATATTATACTGTATATACTCGCACGTATACACACACGGTATAATAATATAATAGGTAAAAAGGTATATCTACTTTTAGATACTATTAATTTTACGCTTATTAAATTTACATCGCGAAACGAGGGTCATAAAACGCTTAATATAATGCACGTAAACGTGTATAATATATTTTCATTTATTGTCGTTATTCATATAGACAACTGTGTATTCGTTAAAAATGTCTTTCCGCAATGTATTAGGTGTGCACGGTCTTATATTATTATTATTATTATTATTGAGTCATCAAACAACACTATCAATTACAACGTATTAACATATTATTATATTCACGCTATTTAATATTTGTTATTATAAGTAGGTACCTATTAATATTATTAAAACCACCATTTACCGGACACGGTTTTATGGATCAAACGCTAATTTTTTTTTCAATATTATATTCAGTGAGCTGTTATGAACAACGGTTACGGATGAAAATTATCGTATTTATAACGATCGGTAACGGGTTGGTTTTTTTTGTACATTTACTTAATAAAGTCATAAATGTCGTTCAACTATAATTTAATAACTCGCGACAATAATAAATAGGACGTAGAATATAACGATAATTTTTTCTTTGAAAGATACGATCTTCGTCCTTGGCAAGCAATTTTGAATTTTAAATGAATTTGTTAGCCATGATTTAATCAAAAATTAATGTTTGCTTAACGTAATAATAATATACTTTATACATTAACCAGTAAAAATACAAATTGTATACCGTTTCTGATAAAGACGAGGTGGCGGTTGTGCCAAGGTAACAAGTCATAACGATTTGTGTCTAATTAAATGTCGTTGAAATTATTTACACCTCATAATTATTTATAATTATAATATCATTAGAACTTCAATCATACAATCATTTTATTACAATTTTTTTTATTTCATGATTCTTCATAGCGGTTTTTTTTAAAACCATAAATACACATGTAACAAATAAATAGATAATGCAATACCTACGACAGAACTATATAGGATATTTTAAATTTGCAATAAACTATTGTGACATAAAATAATTGATAACACCGCTTTTTTAACAATTGTTTCCTAAATCCTAATCATCGAATAGTATACCTATCTTAAAACTATAGGTATGATCATAATTAATAAAATAGTTTGTAAAATATAAAGTACTGAAAAAATGACACAATATAGATTATTATATTAGTATTTGTGTTTCGGAATTTTATTTTAAGCCCTAAGCGCTAAAGTAGGTACATCTTGAAAATTATACATACGACATTATTATATATTTTATATTATACATACATTTTTTATTTTTAAATAAGTAATATAAGAAATAACTATGTAAAATATATTTTAGCATAACGTATAGATGTAAAAAACGATTTACATCACATGAATAATCTATTACTCCAGTATACTGCAGCTTAGTTAATGCATACGATATAAACATATAATGTAATATAATATAATATAATTTATAATTGTATAGGACATTGAGAAACACTTTGCGCACTTAAAAAGTTTGCATGCGTGTTCTAGCCTTTTAGGTTAGGTTAGGTTTAATTCCCATTATTGGTTCACAGGATATTGTCCTATGAATTTAAGCCGAACCACACTAGATTTTAGTATTTATTTCTAGACGTTATACGTGAAAATTATTATAAACATTTGATTCGATAAATTTGCACGCTCACACGTTTATGCACCTAGTTTATGTACCTAATAAATTTACGCGCATTAGAGTCGTCTGTCGGTGAATTTTATTAGCAGTATTGATGTCTTTGGCGCATTACATTTCTATAATATTATATTATAATAAAATACACAACTGCCGGACGTCATTTTTGCATAATTTAATTTATAATTTTTTTTTTTTTTGCAAACACGTTCCATGTGCATGACATAATATTATAATATTGTAAGTGCCCGGTCGTGTTCGTTGACGATTTCGCGCGAGCCGATCGGTCATCGAGTTCGATAACTGCACGCGTTGGCGTACGCCCAAGGAATACGAAACCTAATCGAATATTATTATATTACAACGATTACTGCTGCAAGTATAAATGACATTTGCGGACGCTTCTCTCTCTCTCTCTCTCTCATTCTCTGTCGCGCACAAATCTTCTATTCACGCGATCGAAGAGACCGACAAGTTCGACGTGCAGTCACCGCAGAATCGATTGGCAAACACGTTATTGCGGTGGCGGCGGCGGCGTTGGAATGTTTACCGCCAATAGGAGTACCTACACAGGTAATAATAATATACGAAATGCGTGCGGTCAACGTGGAAAGATGATAGTAATTGTTAAAATAACGAGAACAATGCGCAATGCCATTATAATTTTATTGTTATTAATGCGACCGTTAAAATCGTAACTAATCACGCGACCACAATCCGGGCGACAGCGCGACGGCGGCGTGGTAATAAAAACGATTGCCTGTGATGGTATTATTATCAGCAGTGGTCCAGCACTTACCTGATGCAGGAGGTGTAGTTAATTTTAAATTTTTTTTATGTTTGCTATAATATTGTCTGTCGGAACGGTGGGACGTACCTACACGCAATACTGCACAACACGATATAACGTCCCATAGAGTTATAATATAACGTATATAGGTATATAAAAACATCTGTGCGGTATATTGTTTTACAATGCCGATAATATTGTTCTGCGATTTATGTTTATACTATAAAATACTGTTGTCGGAACACTATAATAATATTCTCATCCGTGAATCTGTCGATTATACCTATACAATAATTTTACAATAACCTTACGTTCTAACGAAATTAACACAATTTTTTTCTTTGCGACATTACAAGATCGTCGTCCAATCTCGAGATTAGATTTAATTTGAGCGCAATAAATGACAGCTCTGCAGACAGAATTGATGTATAGGCGCAGCGCCGTTTTTATTAAACGCGCGCATTCCAGAAAATCGATATCGACTACATGGATCAAATGAAAATAATTCCCATTGTCTGCAGTGACGTTAAATTTTCGTCTTAAACCCCGCGATGACTAAACGGTCTAAACGTAAGGGGTTCACTGAAATGTGCGTTATGATCGGATTATCGTTACAGCACTGGACGTATTTTCAAACGACTCGCGGCGAGGAATTCCATCGATCAGATAGTCAGATTGGTGACTCGTAGATTTCAGTTATTACGAGACTGACATTGGCGACCGTCTGTTGGAGGCACACGGATCGCAGTAATGGATGCAATAACGCTCGTTAATGACGAATCACCGGTATTCTCAATATTCTTTAGAAAAATAATAAATCAGCGCCCTTTGAAAAAATAGTTTACATTATCATATTAATTTATTAATGGTATTTTAATTTTAAACTATCTGTATAACTTGACTACTTTGGAAAAAAAGAACAAACACCAAGTATACTGCTACATCGGTGTGTATTGTTTATAGTGCACCTAAATGCATATAATATTGTACAACATCTGTGCGATAAACTGTGTGCTGAATAATCCACGTGATGCTGTCGTCTTAATAAATAAGCGATTTGAACACTCGAAAAAAGTCGAGTTGTGTGCACAATGAACATACGCACACACGTACACGTACACACACGAATATCGTCTACAAATAAACACGGTCGCCTACAAAACATAAGGAAACACACTCGCTGGTTCTAGTCACTCGAGTCGACGACGACAGTTTTGTTTACACGTTCTCGACCGTCCGTATTGTTACAGTCCTCTCTCTATCTGGAGTGTCGTCGCGTGTACAACCGGAGCAGTTTGCTGTGTATAATAATACACAATATACGAATAGTACCTACTGGCAGATATATTAGTACATACAATAATATAGTCATCATACGCAGCGTGTGTCGATGGACTTCATCGACCGTGGTATAATGATAACATATGTGTAGGTGTATGGGGTAACTCTTATTATTACTCCGCACTCGCAGTGCTATAAATGAGATTCACGGAGAGGGCTGCAGCAGTGGACGATTAAACGTCGAGTGTCTATATCATCGTCTCATTTCATCTTCTCCACCGAACAGTCCTCCTCCACCGCACTGCATTCCGACATCGGACGATAATATTTCTCCGAGTAAAATCGCACACGCTTCGAGTGCGCTTTTAACAGTGATGCACTATATCATATATAGCCGTACGTATATTGTATATCATACGATGCGTATGTGCTCCCTTTGTTGCTATAAAACGAGCACATTATCATACGCGATATAAGCACGCGGACGTTTAAGCCGCTCGAAAACGCACGTCGAGGCGTTATATATAGTGTAAGCAAGGCGGCGGGCGTAGTATTAATATGCACGATTTTCCGCAAAGAATCCCACCGCTTTTTAGTGGCGGCACGCCTGTATATATATATATATATATATATATATATATATATATATACACACACACGCACAAACAATAAATTACACACATATATATATATACTATTATTATATGCTGTATGTATATACGGCGCGTAATTTAGTTTTAAGCACTCCGATCGAACACACGCGCGCGCACGTCACGACTATTAACAGTTGTCCCCGCCGCGGACGTTTCTCCACCCCGTCCGACCTGCAAGGGGTGTGATTTGGAAATTATTTACTTTGAATTTAATTCGACGCGTTCGAGTCTATACATATATAGCTATATATATTATGTGGACGGTCTCTCGCGTTCACTTTAAAACTTTCGGAAACGACGGCGGCGGCGGAACAGTAATACTTTCAGCACACGCTGTACCTAAACGTATAGGCTCACACACAAGACGATTAGTTTATGTATATACATACGTATTAATTATGCGTATGCATTATTGCCTCTGTATTGTAGGTATGTACACTCACTGCCAAACGTTTTACATCGTCGAACTTTTCTTCTCGTGTTAGCCTCCCTATCACCCCCGCCCGCCAAAGACGAACGCTTAACCGCCGCAACTCAAAATATCGTATATATTTCGAGTACGGCTGCAACCCTCTTGCAGGCACAACCCCTCGTACACGATTGCTTACAACTCCGCGCGTATTCGTACATTTGATATTATTTTCTGGCCGGTGGAGGAGGCCGCGGGTTAATTAAAAATCAGCGAAATTTTTAGACTACCTATTGTACACAATATATTTTTCATATACATTATATACATATTATATATATATATATATATATATATATATATAATATGTTCGCCTACAGAATCGGTCGATTTGTGGTATACACTGCTCTCATGCTCCGCCACTCTATTATATACATACATATATATATATATGTATATATACGTGGTAGTTCAACTTTGCTCCTACTGCACCGTCTACCGGGTTACATGTATATATAATATGTATATAAGGAGTGCAACTGGGGAAGCTATTGGCGGAGGAGAACGCGCGAAAGTTTCTCCGCGTACGAGTTAATTAATCAAAACCAATTATAAAAGGCCCTCGGCGCTGGTAATTAGCTGCCATTTGATAACGCAAACCGACCTGACGGTGGTGCAAGCGGCGGCGGCGGCAGCACACCGATTGTACATTATATTATTATTATTATATATATATATATTTATATATACATATCTGTTATTCGTTTTGTGTACCTTAACATAATATATATTTAAATTATATATTTTGTGTGTTTGCGAATAGCGAATATCTGCGTACATTCGCCTCTGTCATCTTCACTCGACGCCGATCCTTTTCGCGCGCGTTCGTTGTTTGCTCGAGTCGTACGATTGTCGTGTTATTTTCAAAATATTATATATATATATATATCCGTTGAAATCTTGTGCGCCGGGCCCGAGGTCTTTTATGTGTACAATAATACATTTATATTAGCTGCCCCCGTGAAAACTCTACGCGTCCTCTTCCTCCGAAGACGCGACCAAATTCGGGATGACACGAGCACACTATAACCATACAATAATATATATATATACATTATACGGATTTGTTTTCGTCTACGTCCGCGAATGTTTATGTTTAGGATTAAAATCCACCCTATTATCGAACACCGTCGACCGAAACGCTTCAATGTGATGGTACACACACACATATATATAATATATATTTACTACCGAATTCGTCAGCACATATATTATTGTAGCTGATACGCGTTGCTGTCGAGGTCTTTATTTAACGCGTGAAACGATAAGTAAGTAGTAATCCTACCGCTTTTTTCGAAATTGAATTCGTCTACGCCCAGAAAGCATACGTAAACGATACTATATAATATAATATACGGATAATATATATACTCCTACATAAGTATAACGTATACCGCATAATATTAGATACATACACCACTGTTTATATACATATATAACATTGTGGATTATTATAACACTGTACCGTACGTTTTTGTTTCGTTTTATCGAATATATAGGTTTAAGTCAATTTATATAAAAAGGTAGTCACGTACATATAAGCACTTACTCTACCACAACAAAAATAATAAATAATAATACGACGCTATATTGGTGTTATATCCGTGTCAGCGCAATGGATATACACATAATTTATTAGTTTTGAAAATAATTACAGATAATTTTCTATAGGTAACCAATAAATTGTGTACATACCTATCTAACGCCTATATTGAATTGAACGATTATACAATAATAAAATGTCATAAAATATTAACAGTGTTGGTTAAAAAATATTTTGAATTTATCACGTCTCCGGCCCTTTACTTCTCTCGAATATTATACGCGCTTCATTGTCTACGAAAACTGCGTGTAATTTTAATTTCGATAGGTGACGTGACGCGACGTGAAAATGCAATAAACTATAAATTCTGATCGGAGACTTGTGCTATTATTGAGTGCATTGAAACGTGGCGGCGTACGTTCGACGGTGGCCGCGCCGCGTGTTTAATTTAATAACACAATGGTGACAATATCATATTATTATTTATTCTTGTAATGTACATAGGTCGGAGTACGCCCAACGTTTTTTTTTTTACACGATGTCTGCAATACTCGAAAAATGGCACTTGGGAACGATTTGACATGCCCATCGATGTCAGGTGTAAGGGATGAATAATAATACGAAAAAAATAAAAATAAAAATTGTCAATACATATCTGTACACGGAAATAAAAGACATTTCGCCAATATAATAACCGATCATTGGTCACGGGAGTGTGTGCGGGCTCTCGAGAAAGGCGGCGGCGCTGCAGGCAGCTGACGACATCTCCGTAGAATCTTTGTGCTCGGCCTCATCTCCTGCAAAGGGCCCGCCTCTAATGACCGTGCACACGTATGTTTCGAATGTGCTATCGGAGAGCTCTCGAAGTTCCTCCACACCGTGTAATTTTTCCCTTTTTTCCATAGATTGCTCCGAAAACTCGTTTGAAAATAATAATAATAATAATCAGATATACGTTGATCGTGGCGAATCAACCTCACGAATTCCACGCGTACACTCGAGCCCGTGACATTATATTTTTATAACGCATACAATAGCTGTAGTATAGGTATACAAGAATAAAATGCATTTATACATCTGCAACGGGCGCTCACTACAAGTATGTCTCGATGCCAATAGTGTATACAGCTCATAACGCATTATTAGACAGTACCAGTTGTCGTATATATATCAAGCGTAATCAAGTCCTAAATTCCGAGGAGAGGGTAGGAGGTTGCGAAATGTACATATAATATTATCTCGTCATCACTGTCGTTATAGTCTTCGGTCCTTTATATGATCATAGGTATGTGCTAGATTTTTCTACGTGGTATACAGTATAGTTGTTAATAAAGATGCACTTTCTCATAAAATTTTTTTACCCTTTAAAATGCACCTATATTTAAAACAATATAGGTTAGATTCTGAGTGGAGCTCTCTGTATATTGATTTTAAAATCAACGGTTTTTTTTTTACTTCCATAATATTTCAAGATATTTTTTTTTAATGAAAAAAAATATAGACTGATCGTCAAATTCAAGGGTGGTCTCTGGTAAAAAAATTAAATCTAGTTTTTTACATAATCAAAAGTACATATTTCTCCGTATTTTTTAAAATAATAGGAAAAAAGAAAAAATATGAACATTTGTTGAAGTGGTGACCTATATTTTGTTTATTTCATTATCTGTAGTTAAAAAAATTACTAAATACTGTAATGTATACTCGTACATTTATTATATTTACCAACAAATGTAAATATTATTGCATCACGCCCTGCATAATATTATAACCACATACAGTGAGTTCCACTTAATGTGATCGCTGGTTTATAGAATTAACCGTTTATTGGAATAAAAATTGAAAATCCCGAACCATATCTTATGTTACTAATGTTAAATTAACCTTTTATTAGAATCAACAAGTACCGGATAATTGAATCATTTTTAAGAACATTCTTATCGTTTTAATGGTATTTCAAACTTTCACTAAAAAGAAACAAGAATTGTTTTGAAAAAGTTAAAAGGAGCTATTAAAAAATATGTCGAAAACGATACTTTTCAGTTCCAAAAGTTATAGGTACAATATGTACATACATTATTATTTATTATTTATTTATTTTTAAACAATTAAAAATCATCTATACATTATATTGACTGAATATGGATTTTAATTTCAGGCTAATATGAAAATGAAATTAGTAGATTCTCAAGTACAATCAAAAATAGATAATTCCTTCACTTGATTTTAAATTTATTTTATTTTATTCTAATTTTAAACATACATATAAATATAAACAGGGATATAAACTCATCAATAAAAAAATAATGTTTTATGGAATCAACCGATTAATAAAATCAAAATGATCTGAACCAATGTGACCACATTAAGCGGTACTCACTGTATTATAATATATTAGATGGACTATCTTGTTATACCTTTTCTACTTCCAAAGTGAAAAAACGTTCCGTAAGAGTACAATCACAAATCGACAATAATAATTATTATAATGGTACAACGATTATTATAATTATTTGTATTTTTCCTCTCAAGCATAATTTTATTTTTTTTTTTTTAACGATTTATTCCAATAGTAAATCATATTTTCATAGATCTCATCGGCTGATAACGAAACATACTCGCGTAATGTTTTAGGTATAAAGTTTTTATGCACATATACTGCACACATTAGCACATATGCTAATGCCGGTCGCCTTATATTAAAACGGTATACTTCAACGTGGGCCAGTGCCCAGTGGCACATTGCTATCGTAGTAGCAGGCGTTTCAAATGGCCTACTGCGAAAAGTCATCAACTATTTCAGACAGAATCATAATAATAAATAATACACGGTTATATAACACTAATATGTATGTGTCGCGTAAAGGTATACACGACATCGAGTCAACATAGAACACGTGTGTATAACTATTTTACATATACTTAAATTAATTTATGAATATCTATTAATCTGTAACGAATGTAGAAGTCACTGATGACCTGCAAACGAACACACGAAGTTTGATGTGGGCGCCCAATCATTTTATAAAAGTATAGAGGTATAATAGCTATGAATTCGTGATATTAAAGAACTACGAAAAATTTACATTTTGTAAGGTACATAATAATTATTATGTTTTCGAAGTTGGAAACGCGTTCCATAATAAGGTATGTGTGTCGAACACGAAATAAAAATCACAGAGTCATGAAAATTAACTTTGGACGGTGATGACAAACGCGTAGTCTATATACCTATACGGACAGTGCGGAGCGACATTAGTACGTTTAAAACATATGCACGTTATTATCGAGTCTTAACAACGGCGTTACTCGAAATGGTCTCTCTATTAGAATTATTGTTACTATTACTATTATTATTATTAGTGTTATTATTTATGATTTACCATAGGTGCCTCAATATACACCAATAGCGCTATTATACTTATGCCTATAATATACCTCTCTCGCTTAATAATCATTTTAGATACAATACGGTCACTATACGAGATCCGTACACCATTATACCTATATAATCTTCCCGAATAGCTTTATGGCCAAAGTATATATTGCAATCGGTATGTTGTAGATCCCGTCGGCTGATAACGGAACACACGCGTTTTAATTACGCGTAATTATTGCGCGCTGCCGGCTGTCCGGCCGTCGAGTGTGTATACGTGTATAATGTGGACCGAGGTCGGATGTTCACCACCCGATTGAATGCACCTGTACGTAGATGTATACCCAATGCGTAATAGGTACTATAATATTATGTGTGGTGCGTACGTTTCAATACCGTACATACCGATATTACGGATAACCGGTCAGGGACGGAGCGGAATCGGACGTGGCCCGAGGACGGATAGGGTGTGGCTGTGCATGGCGACTATGGGGAAGAATACGCGCGACGGCGAAGGCAGTTCAACATACGCATATAATCACAATGTTTAGTGCAGGGCGCTTGTATAGTCTTATCATATTTGTTTTTTTTTTCCGAAGAATCGACGCGAGTTTAGAAAATCCTCATGTTACGCTGTGCCTGTACGCTACGGTCAAGTGTGGGTAACCTCGTAAAATTATGTCATTTATAAATATATAATAATAAGGCGTATGGCTTGGATGTAGATAATCCTCAGATAACCGTATGATACAGCCTGCGTATGATATCGTCGTCAGTGGAAAGTTACTATTCGGCATTCACAGTTCGTCGTGTACAAAATATTGAAGCGACGTGTATACATGATAATGTTATAATAGCGAATTGACTGCAAATCATACGCGTGTAAAACGTAACGCAGCGCTTAGTAATACAACACAATACAAAATGATGTCGTGTACCGTTAAATGCACATAATATTATTATAGTTACCGAGTCGCAAACGTATATGGGCGCAGGTACTCTGCTGAACACGGGACGGGTATATTATAATGTAGTGACTCCGAGAGTTTGTATACGATTAGTTTGATTACGATCGTCGTGTGATATTATGAAGACATGAAGTCGATTAATTATGGAAGAATGTCGACGGTATATGGTGGTTGAGTGTTGAGAAATACATAAATGTAGAGTATTTTCGAAGAACGTGGTAGAATCGTACACCGAAAACAACAACATATTATATTATTACACACGGGTATCTGTATAAAACGTACTCGTGTGTATACGTATTAATAGCTATAATTATTTAAACGCAAGAAGAACCTCCGGTAAAATTTCCGTACATAATTGGAGGATCTACACGACGGAGAGAACTCGTCTTTGACAGTTTTATGCAAATCGTACATAATGTAAAAGCAGATACGGGTAATGATAAGATGTTCGTCTTCGTAATGTGTAGCGTATTAATTTTACGATAACGCGGTGCATATTATTATATTATATTACGGCGGACCCGGTGCAAATAGGGGGGGGGGTGGTGGAGGGGAAATTATGACGTTTTGAAATACTCGCCGTGATGGCGTTTACGAGCGACCACTATAATAATAAGATATGAAAAATAAAAATAAATAGGAATTCCGTACGTCTATGATGTATAGTATAGGTATAGAAACGTCTACAATAATATTATTACGATGAGATGCAGTCGTAACGCAGTAGGTATATAATGTAATATGATTCGGTATTCAAATATTCAGTATTAACTACATGTATGCGCATAGGGTGCGTATACCTACATTATAATAGGTACGCGCACAAATAGCACTAGCACATTTATCATTAAAACGACGTTTAGCGAAACGCGGTTATAATATATGTGTGAGGCACGCTCCGTCCAGCAATCGAAATTGGTCGTATTATTTTTCATCAACCCTATCCCCGTGCACCTATATATATATATATATATATATATATATACTCGTTATTTAATTAACCGACTATTGTCGGTTCACCTACATAATAACGGGGTTTGCAGCACCCAGTCCGAGGGGTGGATAAAGGAAAAAAATATTTGTAACAGCGCTCGAGCGCACCTCACGCATACGCACACACCCAAACCGGATCTACAGCCGCTGCAGGGCCACATGCACATAATATTTTTCTATATGCGTATAGGGGTAGTTCGTCATGTAATAATAATAATAATAATAATGATATGTATGCTGCTGCAGCCATAGTATATAGAAGCTGTGTGTGCTGAGCACGGAACTCGCGAGGGGGTCCTGCCGGGGACACAATGGCGGAATAAAATATCCCTCCACAAACCACCACGACGTCCGAATTCATTTTCCAATATAATAATGATAATAAAATATATATATATACATAGAGTTCAGTCAAACATATATGTTTAAGAACGCGTTGTTATACAATAATATAACAATATACATAGTGTATACAGCGATAAATTTTTGTTTGTGGGTAAAAAATGTCAAAAGTACAATCGCTATTGATTTTATTTACCTTCCAACTACAAGACGATGTTATTATATGCATTATAATATGTATTATAGCTGATATATCAGACGTTATTTATGGCTTATATTGAATTTATACTCGCACCCCGGCACATTTCAACATGAAAATTAATTTAAGCGGCTGCGTTTAAGTCGATATTATACAACGCGTTGAATCTAGTTTAAGTTTCTAATTAAATCAAACTTCTAGTATACATATATTATGTATATATATAACTAATCCATTTATAACTTCTATAGTATACACATTGCATTTGTTTTCTATAATATTAAAGCAAACTATTATGGAATTTCGAACAAAAAATATTTTTATTTACTTTGAAATGCTTATAAGTTACCATAACAATACATTTGTTCCGACAATCTAATTATTTTTATTTCGAAGAAGAACTATTTTCAATAAAATGTTGACAAATAATTTATCAAACATTAAAAAACTTATAATTTCTTTCATTATTGTTTAAAATTTAAATGCTGGTCAATAAAATTCTCCATCATTCCTCTATGATATATGTTATATTAAAATGTTGGTGGTTTTCGTTTTATCGTGATTAAAATGTAGTTTTTATTAAAACATGAAGTTATAATCTGTTATTAATAAAGATAGTGAAGTAAAAAAATTGTAATATAAACATATAAACATGATAAAAAATGTATAGCCATTATAGGTACATTTAAAAGATAGGATAACACTATGTACCTAGTTCATAATTTAGAGCAGTATTTTTTAATATTATATTATTTGACAATTATGACATATACCTATCGTTATTTCCTATTATTTATATATATTATAATATATTTTTCATTGTAAAAATATTTATCATAAGTCATATATTCCTGCGTAGAAAATCACATCCTGAACTACATAGGACTACTGATTTTCCAGTTTTAAACACGTGGTATATGCAATAAACATGTTTTTAAGTTCTATAAATATTAAAATATAGTTGATGATCCAAACGATTCGTTCGACGTGCGTTTATTATATAATTATATGTATGGTTTTATAAAACGCAAAAACGAAATATTCGGTATACTTTTACATTTTTAATAAACCTATACTTATCTACATAATATTATTAACACAATCTATACAACGCGTTTAATGAGTGAAATACAACGCTGAATAATTATAATATATTATATTTTCATTATAATAATATAACAGCGGTTTGTTCGGTCATCGCGGTACATAAATGACAATTACTAAACAACGCGACTGTAATATTTTATACACTGTATAAATATAATACATTGACGACTTATTTACCTAAGCATTTCGACACGCGAACGTTAAACACACAATTTTATGAGTGTCTGTCGGCATAAAGTCTTGTCAAATATGCGTTCAACGCGGGTACCTACATAATATGGATAACTACACACTAATGAGGTTGTTAAAATAAAAAACTGTAGAAATCTTGATTAAACGACAAACCCGCTTATTAAAGTACATGTAGTAATACGCTATCATATTATATATATTCTATGACGGCAAAAAAGTAATTTAGAATATCACCACTGACATCTTATAGCGGTTTACCATCAGCTACGTGTGCGACACGTGAGTATTACATAACGCACCATGATATTATACTAATAATGACAAGAAAACTCGTGTGACCTCAATTTAATTTTTTACATATCATACAAATCGAGGAGATTCTGCACGTTTAGGCATATTATAAACACGATAGCGGTGAACTGCTGTACATTATTCATAATGCGTAAATCATTTATTCCGGTAATTATCTTTGTAGAAATCTATCTGATAGTAACAAAAAAAAAAAAAAAAAATAAATAAATAACTAGACCCGCACATAGTTGATATATATGTACATATACATAAGTACTCCGTGGTTATACATCATAGACATATATCATAAACGTTTATGGTTTAAGTGGGTGTATACCGGTCCGGGAAAAATTTTCGAATAAACCACGCGCACATAATATTCGCGTGACGTACAATATGCAACAACGGCAGCGGGTCCACTATATAATAAATTATTAATATTATTATTATTATTTCAAGTGTACATTATTATTATTATTATACATACACGACTACTAATGCGGCGTTTCGGCGTGGCGTCGACGCGACGATATTATAATAGTGGTACATATACATATATAAAGTATAAACCTTAAATGCTGCGATGAAACGTGATGATCGTGACGCGTATATTATATCTAAAATACGCAGAAAATGTGTTCGAAAAAAAAAAAAATACCCATCGCACGCGTATAATTAATAATCATCGTGCATATAAATTGTAGTATTTAAAAAAATAAAATTTTTGGCGCTTACGCGGTTTTCGATATCGAACTCAAATAACGTTTTGCCAGCATATTATAATATCTCGTACACGTATTATATACCTATATTTAAATATATTATGAACAAGGATGTTTGATGATTTGTGTGTTCGCATATTATGTGTATAATATATTAAACGATTTACGAGTCATTGAAATAGCACACACACACGGCGGACCAGTTATCTAAATGCATATAAAATATGTGTCTCTGCTGTGTGTAATGATGTTTTTTTCTTATATTAAAATATTATATTACGAAAAATATTGGGCAGGCATAGGTACATTTATTATATTATAGTTTTTTTTTTTTTTTTTTTTTTTTTTTTTTATCAACGAACCGCCGGAGCGGTGGATTAAACGTTTTTCGATACCCACGGAGACTTAAACGCCCGGCAACGCCAAAATATTACATACAATTGATTTATCTGGCAGGCCGTGTGCGGTCCGACAGCGAAAATAAATGCGTCTCGAAAAGGACGAGACGACCGCCACAAGAAAAAAAAAATACTTAACTCGTGTATTATATATATATATAAATACATTTTATACATGTGTTATACCTACCACCGACTGGTTTTTGCGTTGTCTACCCCATTGATGCTGCACACGGTCGGCGGCGATTTCGAATCATAAATTCCTTTTTCGGCCGAACGTACAATATTATATGTTATATATATATGAGTATATGTATATATTTAATATTACAATAATTTGTTATGGTATGTTTATATATTTTATAAATGTTTGTCAAATATATTATATAATATACACGCAACACGCTCGTAGCGTTCTCGAGTATACATTTAAATGTTTTTCTGAATTTAATACAACGTCGACGAAAATATATTCACAACATAATATTTTAGGTGGCATATATATTTGACCACTACTTTCACAGTATAATATTATAAGTTGTAAAAAGGTCGTGCGTGATAAATTTTTGCTTGGCGTACTGCAGATGACTCAGTCAAAATCAATTCTATATTTCAGCTGCAATTCAATTTTGATATTGTATTAAGAACAAGATAAAAGGGTTGCTAATCATCAAAACTACGCGTAAAAATAATATTATACTGCAGTTGTGACATGAAATAACAACTTTTGTTGAATAATAAACATTAATAGCAACGATCGATTTTTTTCAATCGCGAACTATACATGAATATCATATAATATAGAGTGATTATAGCTATATATAGCCTATAGGTGACCGGAGGGTTCAGCTGGTTTAGTTTCGATTATAATATTAATAAGCCTAGAAAAAATCAATGTCGAATGAAACATATATTTTAAGAAACTCAAATTAACTATTACATGTATATATTTCTATACATATTATTCTACATAAATATGTAGTTATATAGTACACGCTATTTAATATATATTTTCTTTTAAATACATTATTATTTTATTTAGGAGTTGGGTCTATTTGTTTTTATAGGTATAAGTGTATAAGTGCAGGTGTGATACATGACAGTATTAAACTTTGTTACACCTTCAGTGCTATCTAATTATATATTAATAGGTACATCTACAGTAATATTTTCACATAGCATTAAAAAATATCATCTTAATTAATTTACCGATTAAATAAATTAACGTTCAATACTTCAATTTGTTCGTAGTCATATTATATAATAATATTTTAATACGAATTATGTATTATTATAGTTATTATAATGCATATATATTATAAAGTATATATATCATCACAATTAAAATTCAATATCAGTAATAATGAGCACACCGTCGGATGTTTGGGATATTCATTTTATATTTGTGCATCATATTGTATTATATAATACATTGTCAACAATATACGAATATTATTAATAAGATCGAGATTTTGCTCGATTGCGGTGTATTGTGTACAATATTGGATCATCCTTATAGATGATGGAAAATAGAACAAAAACCCACATTATATAGGTTGTTTTTGGAGACCACATGTCGACCAGGGGTTTTTGCCCGATGCGGTCACTGGTCTCCCATCTGCCGCGTTTATATGGACGTTCGTATAATATGCGTATATAACATTCCGAATAACCCACCCCGATGACACAATGCTTGAGCACACATTCGCCAATTAAACATGCGCTATGCGTGCGAGGGGATAATAATAATAAAAATAAAAAAACGAGAAAAATGTTAAGTGCATATTAACACCGAGGGAATATGTATTATAAATATTACTATTATTATTCTGCATTATGCACAGTTTTTTTTTCCCTGATAGTGCGAAGAATAAATTACGAATAGTAGTTGATTCGCGTGAAATAACCAAATAACAAATGTATAGGACCGGCAATATGTCCGTCGCCGAGGGGTGAATGAATAAGTTAGATATGACGCTATTCTGTGTCAACCGCCGCCGTGGCACGTAAGGGCGGCCCGATTTTGAAAACACGGAAAAGGTTTCAACGTATCAGAGAATTAAAGGGATATAATTTATATTCTGTTTTAATTAATTACTGCGATTAGTTATCAGACCGTTGACGTGTTTTCTTTATAACCGCGGACGGTGATTCATGGATGATGATATTCAAATTGAATACGCACTCGGTTAACTATACCGTTACATTAACATTTAACATTTTTGCGTGTGTCGTTTCGCTTTAAATGCAAGCAACAATAATATACATACGACATACACTAACTATAATCCATATATTTTATTCGTATACACATCGTTTATAGTAAATATAAGATTTTTATTGACAGTGTACTGATTAAAAATACAACAACACCGTTTTATAATGGATCAATCATAATATTATGTTATCCAAGTTATAATATAAGTTTTAATATTGTATAGTATTATACTATTAAGTAGTGTCTTATAAAATTAATAGACGCCCTTAATATGTTATGTATAGATACTTCAGTACTATAATAACTGTGTGTACGTTATTTATAACAGTGTAAAAAGTTGTAATGATTTTATAAAAATATATTTCGTTTTACATAATCGACTGGTCTGAACGAAAAATACACACTGCACGAGGTGAACAAATTTCGTGCATCATTAATATACATATATAGGAAATTATGGATTAATCGTGTCGTATAATCGATCGGAGTAGTAAAATTATGATTTATGGAGTTACCCAAACCGGATAAACCTTGTCGAAAACGAAAAACAATACTTTTTATAACCGTTGCAGCTGCAGTAGATCGATCGTTTCGTGTTAAAACACTCCTTAGACACGATCACGATATTTTTGTATGGCGTGACATTACATTAAACACACAACGCGCAAAATATTTCACACTGTTTGTAAATAGTGGCGTGGACCCGCATTAAGAAATTTTACGATTTGCGAAAATACACAATAATAATTGTAGTCGTATTTAATATCGCCCGCATGGCGAATACACTATATGAAACAAGTGAGTATAGTGATATAATAATAGTAATATTTTATAATAATGATAACTTGTGCGTTATTAACGTTGGAAATCACAAATCTAGTAATTTAGCCGTCGTCGCGGTGGCGTTCGGATTCCAGTATTATATTATTATTATAATAATACACGATATTATGAAAATATCGTAGTAATTCGTCACGCACACACTCTTTCGGCGGCCCCACATGCATTCCACAGTTTGCCCACTCTTTCGCTCAATCTCTCTCAAACACAAGCGCATTATCCCCGCGTACCAACTCTCGGGTCGCGTTTTTGTGGTCGTCTCGGCCCATTGTCGTCGCCGCGAAGACTCCGGAGTACCGGGGACGCCCGGCATCCAAGGCACAACACGAATTTATTATTATTATTATTATTGTGCACCCGAGAATCGAAAACCAAAACACACCGCGCGCACACAATAATACGCCCCGGAGCGTCCAGGCATATACGCGACCGTTTACGACGGTATTATAATAATAATAATAATAATAATAATATATATTATAATACGAAATAAAAATAGAATGCCTGCGCACCGTTGCCACCACCGGCAGGCATAATATATTATATAATAAATATATAATGTATAATATGCTGTGCGGTGCAGCACCGCGTGTTGTGCAGTGTACGCGCGCGTATACTTTTATACTCTCCATATTATATCTCCTATAAACCACCCCAAAACGATTAAACCTACCCCTGTCTCCGTAAACTCTCACCCCCCACACCCACTCACCCTCAGACACAACAATGAACACGTTTCGGATATATCTACCTTGGTGGCTTCTCGGTAATTTATAGCCGGGCACCCCGCCGAGGTATCCGCGCGCGCGGTTTATATACCACACCGCACTGTATACATATTATAGCGCGACACAACGCCGCACAGCTGTAGCTGTGGGGGGAAGACACTGCGCTCGTAGAAAACCGTTTTGCAAACTGCACGTGATGCGTAAGTGTATATTGTGTGTATACGATTAATATCAGACATCTCCGACGAAATTTTCACGATCTTACCCTCGGATAACGGCGCTATCGGGCCCGCAGCGCCCGGGTAACCGCGGCGAGAATCCATTTTCGTGCGCGCGAGAGCTGAGTGAGACACCGTAATAATATATGTACAAACATGCACTGGCACAACACTATCCCGACCACGTGTCCAAAAGCGTGATACGCACAGAACCGCAGCGTTGTCAGCCCGGAGATAACCATCATCGCGTGAGCTGCACAACGACGGAATTTGTTTTATCTCCGAAAATGCGTGTTTTCAAATAAAAACATTTTGACACGTCGAATGATGGCCGCAGCTGAACGCATAATAATAACAATATATGCTATACTGTATTACAACGTTATAATGTATTATTATTATTATTATTATCCGACAGTTATGCTGTACCTATCTGCAAATGGTGTATCTTTATGAACACGTATAATATAGACACATTATATTTTATATATATATTTACGAAGAAAGGTGTTATCGAGCACGGCGGTCACCGGTCCAAACTCGATATCAACCGTCCGCTATTAGAATGAAGAATCGCGTCTTCACAAATGAAAAACCATTGCCCTCATAAACTTTCTTATATTGCTATAACAAAGATGCGATATGCAAGAAAATTAATTGTAGTGAAATCATCCTGTAGGTTGTATGAAAACGCAATAATTATAAAATATTATCATTATTATTGAAGGGACACTGTGGAATCGATTTCAAACGAAAATACCTATATGAAATCGAGAGACTGAAATTTATGGTTTGCGATATTTTTACGAAATAACAGTCTGTTTATTTCACGTGACAAGAGAATAGAATAATTTCGTAGTTATAGTTATTTATGCACAAAGAACAATTCCAACGTTAAGCGTAGAAATCAATATTTGACTATGCTTATATAATACGTTTTAATAGAGTAACATACATTACGAGTTGTAATTACGTACTGATAAGTACAACTGTTCGTTATCGCCAAACAGAATATTAAATCAAAGTACAATAATAATTATTGCTGTATTGTTCTCGGTTTAAACGTCATAACATATTGTAATTGAAATATAATACGTATGCAATCGAGGAGATGTATCAGCCGATTATCTGGTCTCAAAATGAATCCTTCAATACATAATAATTACATAACATAATATTTTAATCACACGATATAGGTATAATACCAATATATATATATATATGCGTGCGATTACTGTTAAAACAAAAATAATCACTCGTTAGAATATACTTATTAATATTAAACTGTAGGTATAGAGATCGGAATAGATTTTTTAGTTTGGTACGTTTCTTAGAATAAATAATAAATTTGTTTACGATTACTGAAATTAAAAAATACCCGCCACTGTTATAATACCGACTTTAAGTACGAGTATAATATAGGAATCGATAAAAATTCAAAACAATAAAATTAATTTTCATGAGAAAATTTCATAATCAGGTTAGTATTCGTAATAGTTCATAATATCGCTTTTTATAACTTAAATATTTATTATAATATTTACTTTATATCATAGCCAGTGCGGATCGACAAAACGCGACGTTAGCTATTTCGTATTGAAAAATAAAATAGTTATATAGCGTAAGGATTCCGTCGAGATTCCAATTTCGATATTTTCATAACATGTTTTAGATATACGGTCTAGTCAATATAATGGACATTATAAAAAATTGACGTTTATACGTTTTTATTTAGTATATCCAGCAAATCGCGTTTAGCGTGATAACTTGCAGCACTGTAATGATGAAGGACCGCTGTTAAGATAATTTCGCACACAGAAAGTGACACTATACACGACTTAAAGGTTATTTCTTATTTTAACGTCACATGTTTGTACACTAAAAACCTACCGTATTTCGTACGAAATAGAGTCGTTTTTCGATCTACGAACGAGCGTCACTCAAACTCCAGTCGTACCCAACAGACGCGAGTGTCATACACTCACGCGTTTACAGCACGTACAGCAATAATATTATATTATATATTAACATGCGACGATCTGTTATACAATAAACGGCACTATATAATATGTACTACGCTACATAATAAATGCGACCAAATTTACTGTTCAACAATATTTCTGGTAAAGTACACCATCAAACCTATTTACGAATACTATATATCTGCCGTGTAGGTACAGTAAATACGCACATGGCGTGAGTGTGCTCGACAGCATACTATTTAATATTACCTATGTCCGTTTAAATATAATTTATATGACCAAACGTGTAATTTCAATATCGTCCACATATATTTGGTTTGTACAATATAATCTGCACTGTTCCCGGATCGTTAAATTTCGTACCCGATTTCGTATTGTTATTATGATTACCACGAGCTTCATTATGTAGAACGGATTTCGTATAAAAATGTTCCGTTTAAATGTAGGCATTAGCGTATAATATATAATATATTAAAAAACCGTTCAATACCGTAGATCGTAACGTATAATAAAACTATCGGAGAGACAGTTAAGCGTTGTTCAATGTGCATTATCTGATATTTGAATATTGTATTGTATTAAGGTTTGGTGATTTTCTGAAATGCGCGATTTTCAATAATATTTTTTTTTTATTTCGGTAATCGTATACACTTATCGTTATTGTAATAAACATTCTAAAACTTTTAAATCGTCATTTTCGATTAACGTAACTATTATTAGGATTAAATAACGTTTATAAAACTCACCCTTTTTAGTTTACAAACGCGGATTCGAAGGAGGGGAGAAGGAGCAATATTACTCCCACTTGCCCCGTAGACGGTAGTGATAATTCTAGGATATCTGTTTTCGGCAGCTCAACGCTAGTCTAATCGAATACTTAAACTTATTTGACGCAATAAAATATTGTTTTCATTTGTATTAAAAAGTACTGACTATCTAATTGTCTTATATTATACTTATATAATGCCGTGTCAATACTATGATGGTCTTTGGCCATGATTATAAGGATTTCATTGTTTGTGCATTGTGACATATAATTGATGACCTATTTCTTTTTTTTAGATGACTTAATTTTCGACCTTGATTATAGATTCTTTAGAAGCTTTTGAAAGATGTAGGTAATCCTAAATTTTTCCCAATTCTGCAAAACAAAATCTATCTCCTCTTCGCCGATTAAAAACTTAGATGCGACTGAGATCACTTACGTAGACTGGCATGACTTCATTATTATAGACATTTTAGTATTAACTATGATGACGTAGTAGATGAATTTGTAAAGTTAAAAATACGAATTCGTTCTGTAATGATTTTTTTATATTTTTTCTATACAAAATGTCTTGTATTTTATTATTAATAATTAATTATTTTACATAATTTACACAATATTAAAACATATATTAATTTATTGATCGAATTATATCAACAAACTAGTATTTGGTACATCTAATTATACGCATGTTGCAATTAATTATATTTAGCAGTTTTTTTTTTATAATTTATAAAAAATATTACAGTATTTAACTTATAACTAAAAAAACTATGTTCTTTTCAATTAAAATATCCTAGTTGATCCTGCATAGCGTTGCCCGCGACAAATTAAATAATGCTAATGGATTAACCCTGTCTTAAACTCCGTTAAATATAAACAACACATATTTTTTAACAATCATTCGGTTAATTTGACCAATTATACAATACAGGTTAATTATTTATAATATACAATTTTAATAAAACAATTTTATTACATATAACCAATGATGGTAATCCTACACAAGTATTTGTTTTTCACGAACTAACAAATCATTAGCTTTGAGGTGTACATGCTCAGGTATAAATTACCTATGTACAAAACTTCAGAACCACGAGTGCGGTAGACTGTAAATTGCTTACACACACTCAAACATTATATTTTATTAATAAATATAATAAATATATTTAATAAATGAATAACTAAAATCACGTTGAGTCATAATTTTGAATCATTAGCTCAAAATATCATAAGATACAGTTAAAATATTTAAAAAAAAATAATTTAGTATTGTCAATATTCTTTTAAAATGTATACCTACATGAAAACGGTCCTCAATCACTACAACAGCCCCAGTTTCTAATGTAAAATATTGATTAATATTAGTGCGTACAAATCGTAAAATCTTTTGTTTGCTGTATAATTGTCAATTGAATAATTATTATTTATTATGTTTCAGACTGCAGTCCAATTCCATATTTTACGAATATACAGACCCTCTCGGCCAAGTCATTTTACGACCGGATGACTGAACTGGCGTGTGAGGTGGTTGTGGGGTAGAAATATTATTATTATTATTATCATCATCATCATTCCGATGCAATTCGATCAGGCCCTAGTTTCTATGTACGATTAATCGTCAACAATAAAACTCCTTGTCCAGGAAACGTTGTTTTATGAGGCCTAGATCCGGCCCGAGAAATGCTCTTGTCCGACGTTATTTCAATTACAAAAAAATGTCCATACACTATATAAACGTATGGGCGGTGTGTTTGTGTGTGTGTGTTATGTATAACCGTGGAAATCCATTTTCCGCCCCAAAGAACCATCTAATTCCTACGACACGGAAACGTAAACAAATTTCCTATACTCACTTACATGCGCGCGAATAACAATTAATGGACATCGTCAGACATCTGTAATTAAAATATCTTCGGTCTCCTGCATAATAAATATACAGTACTATACTATACTATACTATACTGTTTTACATTTTAAAATCTATATCTGTGTTGGTTATACCATGTGATCGAAGTCAATATAGTTATTATAATAAATATAAGTCCTGATAACGTTCTGATGCTTCCAAAATGATACTAAATAAATAAATAACTACACCAATGCAATCACAATAATAATTAAAAACGATGTGTGAGTACACGCTGTTTAAAATTATTTGTTGTGCACAGTGCACGGTAACTTTCAAGTTATCAAATATGCTGTGTTTTAATTAAAACATTCTTAAAAACGGTTCTAAAAATAAGAAACTGTATCTGTGGAAAAAATATATTTATTTAATTTATTCATGTATAGTAATTTACGAAATAAAACTAAATCAAGATAGTTGCAATATGAATAAATAGTTATTGTATATTTAACTTTTACGAATATTTTGATTATAATTACTTATCCGCCAAAAATATGACCATTAATTTTGAAGTTGAATCTCTGTTGAGTTGGAAACAAAAATAAACTTTTAAATTTTAAGAAATCCACATTTGTTTACTATTCTCACTGTTTTACCATCTTTATAATACCATTTAATTATTTTAAGCCCTACTATGTAACATAACTCTGAAATAAGAAAAGTTTTGATCAGTTTGTTAGAGTTACGCTTTTTAGTACATTTCAAACGTAGATAATTTTCATATTTTAAAGTCACCAAAAATTATTTTATTTTTAATTATCAATAATGATTTATTTAATCATCACAAATATATAATATTGTGAATAATGAGTGTCAATATTAATATTACCGTTAGATAATAATTTATTTTATAGTAAGATATTTTTTTATATCTACTGTTATATCATAAGTTATAACAGTAAATTGAAAATATTATGTTAAATGATTAAGTATATAATAGGTATAGTTATTATGTAAAGTAATTTCAAAGATGTTTATGTTGCAAGGCAAACGTATTTATTTTGAAAAATAATTAAATTAAATTTACAGTTAGGTATATTATATAATTTTTTAGACATTTGTCTCTTACAAAGTTACTAACTAATACATCAGTAATACTTCTTTTTGACATAGTTATTATTTCTAACATTTTAGATTCAAATTATTTAACATTTTTGTATTTTTCAATTTAAAATATACCTATCTATTGATATTATTGAATTTGTAATTATATTCTTATTTCACTCATCACTCATAATACGACGTTTTAACTAAAAATTATCGTATTTTGGATTCTGTATAATTTTAATAAATTATTAAAAAACTTAATGTGACATTTTAATACAGTATACTTATAAAAAAAAAATATAGAATTTGGTTTTTCAAACTTTTTTGGGAAATTTCTAATATTAACGAAATAATACGAGAATATTTTAATAATTAAATATTTTTGTTTTTATGACACGTTTTATGTCTTACTAGCATTGTTTAACTGATTTATATAACAGTCGTTCGCTTGTCGAATTATATAATACGCGTTTTTATCAATAATCGTTAGTAAACGAGTGATCAAGAAAATGCACACAAAATGGTAGACAAAACTCAATCCATATTACATCATTTTTATTGTACAGTGGGGCGTGTTATTCGTTCGATATTTTTGACTCTTTTATAATAACAGACGAAATGAATTATCGGTTGAGATAGGACATGTCGCACAGTATGCTGTTACACATTATATACACCGTCTTAATGTCCAAAACGGTCCGGCACACTCGTGCGTATGTAAGTAATGTACTGTAGTATAATGTTATATTATACTAAATAATATAATGACGCATGTAGTGATCGAAATTTTTCCTCTCGCTATTCATCATCACGCATAAATGGACAGTGTGTCGAATTGTTAAGACTTCGAAAAAAAGGAAACACTCCAAGAAAAAAATAACGAAAACAATTTATGGCTTCCGAAATATGGGATTACGTCCGTTTGTGCGTGTGATACAATACAAACATAACGTCGTGTTGAAATATTCTATCTGCAGAGTCCATATATATATATAGAGAGAGAGATAGACCGAATCGTAACGTTTTTTGTTACTTTTTAAAATTATTTTCTATGTATAATAACACACGCACTCATATGTATGGGCGTTAATGATGGTGTTGGATTTTTTTTTTTTTTTTAATAATGCGTATATTTTGAACACCTAGCGGGAGGGACGGACTGCGCTTCCGGACTGACTGTGGCGGCGACCGTTTTTTTATTTCTTTTCCTTTTTTACCGACCTAACCCCCCGGTAGCGCTGTACTTGTGTTTGGGTGTACTTATAGATTATAATGCACAATACGCCTCTAGACGTGGACAGGCTTCGGATATTATGGCCTGAAGTATGGTTTTTTTTTTATAATTTTTATTATTCTTTTAGCGGCGCATGCGAAATGATAATAATATGTGCTACCGAAACGAATTCGCGCGGACCACCGGTGTCGTTCACATATAATAATAATAACAACATTATATACTGGTGCGCGCAAACACTCACACTCGCATCACGGTCGCGTCGTACCCATCGTTCGACGCGTATGTAGCGAGTAATATGTAATAATACACAAGAAACGAAAAAAAATAAAGAGAACCAGAATACTTATTATACCGCAGCAGTAGCGGTCGGCGTGACGTGTGTACGCAGCATAAGATACATACTATTATAGAACGAAAGGAAAAAAAAACTATGTGCTCGCTGTAGCACACCGCACCGCACGAGCTCGACGCGCAATTTCCATCGGGTCGGCGGTGGTCGCCGCGGTGTACACACACACACACACACATGTATATATATTATATACGTGTAAGACGGAATATAGGGAAGAAAAAAATCTTCATACCCCGCGTCGTCTAATCGGACCCTATCGGTAGTCGGATCATGGGCACGCCATAACTCTGTCCGACACTTTGCGCGCCGCCTTTGTTGCGCGGTGTCGGTCGTATTATTATATTATTGTGGCGTATAAGCACACACTATACGTATATATGTATGTGTGTGTGTGTGTGTGTGTGTGTTAAACGAACGTCGTCACACACACACACACACGCGCGCGCGCAACCCATCGTTGTCGCGGAGGCAATAAAATTCCTGAGTCTCTGATTGATGTTTTATGCAGCAGCGCGTACCGGTCGTAAATATATCGTCCTCGTCGTCCTCGCCGTCCTCGCCGTCCGCGGCTCGCGTTCCGATACGAAAACCGGATATGCGATCATATGAGACGGTGTACGCGTGTATATATATATAGGTAGGCACTGCATTCTGTGCGGAACTTTGGCGAGAAAATTGGTCCGGCGTGACAAAAAGAATTGAAAAAAATTGCATACTCGTTTATTGTTTATACCTATTTGTATGTACAAACTTCGACAGAAAGAATCCTTTACACGCGTGAAGACCGATTTTCGCGGTGGGAAAAACTATATAATAATAATAATAATATTATATTAACTATATTATATTTCTATACGCGCATATCGGATTACATCGTCGTGGTTAACGTTCGCTCTCGTTCCGACAGCACAATACTTAATACTATATACTCGTCTGCAGCACTCCGATGCATCACTGATAATACGCGCAGAGTTATGGCAAAAAAAAAATCAATGATTTATCGCACGAAAGATCAGGTGATAATGTTTTCATACAACAAGTCATTGTAAGCTACAACGATTTTTTTAATATTAAAAAAGAATAGAAAAATATTGATATAACATGTTTATCATCCGTCATCGTAATCCACTATAAGGTGTATAATTATTGTACATAACGAATTAGCTCATAAATCAAAAATGTATAAACGACCCTTGGAGTTGATAAATTAAAATCATTTTTAACTTACTGCTATAAACTATTCATTTATAGAATCATAAATTATTATTATTGAAGTTAATAATTAAAGAGTTTACTATAACTGTAAGCCTTTGTTAGCAGTGTACGTCGATTTTATTTATACATTGACGGACTTCACGCGACACACTACACGTGCAGATACGCGTTTATTTTATTTACTTATCCTAAAATCGCACTGATGTCCGCAGATTATTGGTCTTAAAAAAAATAAATAAAAATATCTCACGCGCATTTGCATGGTAAATTTGTATTCTAATTCTTTTTTCCAATACGCTAGAACCGTATGGGTGTAAGCCAAAAGGGCCACACGGGTTTCAGCACGTAATATTATAATTTATAATTACAATACATTTTTACATTGGCGCAACTGCAGTTATCAATTGTAATTATTTTTCAACTAGACTGAATTCGTTTCTTACACAGTATGGTAAACATTAAAACGTAATTAAACGATCCCGTTAACTATACACAAACACTATATACTGTTCATAAACATATTATAATGTATACATAAAATGTACATTGAAACACTTCACAAATCGATAATATTGCTTTATATGTTATGAATAATCTACTTGGATTTGAATTCATTGGAAGCAGTACGTCATACATAAGCGCGCACTTTGTTGTTTATTTTTCTTATGTACTTGTATCAATGTTATGCACTTTTGCGCGTATGCATGTTCTTCCATTTAGTTAATTCGTTTGATCAAAGAACTAATACCTGGTTTCATTTAAAATAAATGAAAATTTATATTAGAATTTTATGATTTTTATACATGAACTCCGCCTTTTGAATATCGGGATATAATATTTTAATACTGCCGAGTTCTGTTTTCGAGAAAACCGCTATGATAGTATTATGTTTTTTCTGAATTTATTTCCGTCTCATAAATATTATATTTAGCATTGCATATTTAAACAGATCCTTTCAATTAAATAAAAACGAATGAGCTCGAGTAAATGACATTTTTGCTTATTAAATTATTATATTATATTAAAGTCGTGACCCACGGCCACGATAAACCTAAAAATTATAGTACATTTTACCTACCTTTTTTTTAAAAAAAAAAAAACTATTTAATGTGTTAACCGTATATACATAATATATATATACAGGTACTTCATCACCTCTGGATGCATTAAGTAATATTAACGAAAATAAACGACCAACTATGTTTATTTTTTTATTTTACAACGTTGAAATGAACGTTTTTAAAAGATAACCTTGTCAAAAGATTTTCAAAATTAAAATAATATTATATTCGGATATTCCCAACGGTCAACAATATTATAATAGAATATAATGATCACGCGAAACTTTATGATTCTTTTTTATTTCGACTATGTATATCTGAGTAGGAATACAAGGTGATTCACCAAATATACTTACTCTCTTTTTCTTCTTAGAAAAATGCAGTATTTCAAAATATGATTTTTGGAATTTTAAAATAGACTTTATGACCCCAATTTCAAATTATATAGCTTTCTCTAATACTTAAGGAGTCTTCTTTGAAAATACAAACTTCTGTTTTCCAAAAAAAATTTTTCTTTTCTGCTGTAAATTATTTATGTGATAATTTTTAAATGAAGATGTTGACATACCAAAATCAATATTCATATGAATAGTTTTTGAGTTACTTAACTTTGTTAAAAATAACTATTTTTAAACATTTTATTTTAATATCTGAAAAAAGATTTCATATCTCGAATAAGGTATATATATCAATATTTTCAATTTCAAAAAATTTATCTATTACACAACTTACAGTTAAGAAGGGAGGGATGAGTTCATTTGAAAAACGGAAGTTTGTATTACCTCGGGACACTCCTCAAGTAGTACAAAAAATCTCAAGAATTTGAAAATATGACCATATTGTGGTGTTAGGTACAGGCTATTATATTATTATACAAAAATATGACAAAACGATTTTTTTCCTTACTTTTATACAGACCCGCCCTTTTGGCTGTTCACTCACTTATTTTACAAAATGGGAACACGCAGTTACTGCCTCGTTCAGTAATCGGTATAAACCACTGTACGGGAAGAGGATTTGTTTTCTACGCCCAAATGTCAACGGCGAGTGCGGACGGTTTTTGAATTACGGTTTACCTCGAACGCTATTATAGAGCGCCGGGCTTTCGAGTACCTGCATGCCGAAAATAAAGCAAAAAGGAAAATAAACCGCTATAGCTATAGATATTAAAATCATCACGGGAACGGTGAGCCTCATGCAAAACACTGTGTCAAAAATAATCCATCGGTAAAATATACGTAGGTAAGTACACAGTATTTTCAATATATTTTACGGTCGTCGCCGATATCGCACATTTTGCAGAGTATATAACAATAATACGATACACTATGGTAATATAATGCGATTTACCTATTATGATTATACTGAGGCATATTATTTTGGTTGCTGAGTCTTGCAATTATATTATACTTAAGTTTAGGTATTCGTGCAAAGGGCATCGTATATCAATATTTATACATAATCGTTTAACTCGGCTCGACTTAAAAAAAAAAAATGCCACAGTTCTGTACGAAAAACCGTATGATATAATAATATAATATCATTATAGAGGGTCTGATATGATTGCCCGACAATAATTTTACCCAACACTGCATTTTCCCGACAATATATTTTACATATTTTTATTCTACGTAATACTAATATACAATATTTTATTATTATTATTTATTAATAATATAGAATAATTCGAAAAACTAAAATCAGACGAATTTTTTATCATGGATTATATCGTTCTATATATATAATATAAAAGTGAGATAAGTAAAATGTTGTTGCGTTGTCGTTCACGAATTACACTAATGCTATTCGCGATAAGATTTTCATTTCTAAATAAACCGATAGGCGATAGACAGATAAAACGACAATAGGTTTTGGACGTGACGTTTGATAGTTTAGTACAATACAGTTATAGCCGTATAGCAGTGCCGGCCCAATGGTTTTTGGGGTCCGGTGCAGAATTTTTCGAGGCCCCATAATATGGCCATATTTATTAATTTATTAATTATTTATATATACATTATACAATATACAAATTTATATTTATTTTATTTTCTAGGGAATTACTTTAATTTTATATAATTTTGTAAACTTTAAGCCCTTTAAAGTATGTTAGAAACCTAAATTTGTATGTATACACTATAATAAAATCCAATTAGCATTTTAATATTATATAAGACACAAAATGAGTAGGCCGGCACTGCCGTATAGGTTTACATTTAATACAAATTCTACTTCTTTCTTTTAAAAATATTATAATTTTGTTTTTATTTCGTTTGATTCTATTTTAATTATTTTTTTTTAATATAAATCGGAATATGGCACAAATTTGTGAAACCGTTTCATCAAATAGAGGTGGTATAAAACTTGTTATCGATGGTTATATAATGACAAAACAAAAAAATAGAGATGATTTGTATTATTGGTGCTGCGAAAAGAGAAAAACTCTCAATTGTGGTGGTTATGCTTGTACCATTCTAATTAGTGGACAGCATGACTTACGAAATACAAAAGAGCGCAACCATAGCCTTGATGCTACTAGAAAAGATATCACGGCTGTTCATAATTTGAAACGAAGGCTCGTGAACTTGATACTGTCGAATATTGTTGTATTATAGTAAGTTGTATAATTTTGAATGTAAGAATAATCTGTAAAATAACATAATATAAGATAAAATTTTGAATAATGTTTGACACAAATGTATTCATAATTTAATTTGATATTGTCGGGCAAGTGTAGTGTCGGGCAAATATAATGTCGGGCAAATGTAGTGTCGGTCAAATGTATTGTCGGGAAAATAGTGTCAGGTAATTGAATTTCGGGAAAATGTACTGATCCCCATTATAAATGTATACTTAGATGCTTACCATATGTTCATAACTACTTATTATTATAATTTTCTATATAAATTCACATTTTTGATGCCAGAGGTAATTTGACCAAAATTAAACTATAACTTATATATGTTTATTAAATTTATGTTATAAAAACAAACCTGCACAATATATATTTTATTTTTAAATATATTCTATTATCCATTAATCTATAATAACGAAAATATTTATTGAAATGCATCAGGTGCAGAAGTGTATCTAAATTGGTGACATTTATTATCGAGTATATATTATACATAGTTAGACGAACGAAACGTTCTTTAGAACCTAACGTTCTAAAAGGATTCGCAATAACGTGTTTTTATATTATTCAGCACTCGTCACCAACGTTTTTGACTATAAATAGTCAGAATTTTTTTTCGACCTTAAGACACGTTCACGGGTTAGTTTCAACTAACTCAGTACAAGATTTTTTCGTTATAGAGGCTTAGTAGTTAATATAAAAATCGTATAACTTATAAAATACACGATTTTAACGATATTTGGCTGTGTATAAAATATAATAACCGATAAAATTTTAATTTTAAAACTATACGAAACATAATATTCAACCAATACTATAGGTGTTTAATATGATATAATTATCTTTTCTATACATGCGAATTTTTAGTATAAATAGATTTAGATAGTAAATATCAAATGAGCGATTTGTTTTTTGTTGTATATTATTGTGAAGCAATATTTTATGTAATCTTTTGAGAGTTGAAATAATAATAACACTAAAACTTGAATGACTTCTACTTAAAAATATACAACAAAAAAATGAAAAAACATTAGTAGAAAAACAATAGTAAATACTACTATATACTAGTATACTTCTAAATATGGAATAACTATAAATATACTTGCGTTGTTTTTGATGTATTAAATTACATAATCCAAAAATTGCAACTCACCGCAGTATAGAACATTTTTTTATGAATCTTATAACGGTTATATAACAGCACTTGGTATTATATACTTTTTCGTCTTTTTAGATAATAATATAACTCCTAGTTTCGTCCACCGATGAATAACATTCCAACATCAATTGTACTAAAATAGTTTTTTTTTTTTTTTAGAGAATGACAATTCGGTATTTTTTTACCATTGCACAGATTCATTGGCATAGCGGGTGGTACTTCCGGACGGTAATAGTTTTTTGCTCGAATTTCGGGAAAAAATAGAAAACGTCGGAAAGTAATGATGAAGGACTTTTCGGTGTCATTGACCAGTCACGTCATTATTTAAAAAAGTATATGTATATATATATATATATAAAGTAGGTAACATAGTACCGTATACTAATGTAATTAAACTCGTATACTATGGACTATATAATAATGTTATGTGATGTCATTTGGGTTTCAGTCAACTCGAATATTCTGATAATAAAAATTCATTCTATAAGTTCTATAATTCCTATCATCCTATAGGTATTATAATATAATAAATTACAAAACTATAAATATTATAAATAACAGTGGTCGGGTCAATTATTTATATTATAGTGGAAACAATAATAATGAATGTCTCAAATATGTTTTTTTAGGTGTGCTTTTGATTCGTGTAATTGATGATTCCGTCTAAGAATTTTCAATCGAAATCGTTCATAAAGTATTTAATCGGTAATAAATTTAACTTTTAAATAGTCTTTTAATGTCTGTAATTTGTATTCGATTACACTGTATGTGGACATAATCGTCGTGTACGATAAATATGTTAATTTATTTCATATTATAATATTATATTAAGTGTTTTTACAAATCGTTAACATTTTTAAAACCCTAATTCGCCAATATGGCCGTATTAATTAAAATGACAATAAAAAATGTATTTTAAGATGAATAACGTGAAATAAAATACGTTTTTAGACTTTGAGAATCTGAAATATATGTTTACCTATGTGGTTTAACATTACGCAATATTTTTTACAGGACATTATAATAATATTATCTTAAACGCGTTTCGTGTACGGTTGTCGTCGTAAATTTAGCGCCGCAATCGCTTGCACACACACACACATACACAATCACACAAATACTCCACAGTCGTATAAACCGAATGGTATCCGAAGGTCGTATCCCGCCAGGGCGCGAGGACACATACCAACTTTCCCAAACACTCCAGAGTGAGCGTCACCGCACGTAACGTGTAAACATTCACTCAGTATATTGCTATCATCATTACATTTATTGTATACGTCACCCGCGGGAATGAGTTCGCGAAGAAAAAAATGCGACGTGAGCTGCGACTCGAGCGCGATGTAACGCAAATAATTTGAATGTGTCGCACTCGTAAAAACACGACGGCAGTACGGTCGGACGGCGAATGGGGTGGCGGGCTTGTTATAGGGCAAGTGGGTGCGAGTTGCAACAGTGGGTGAGGATCCATCCACCTCGTGGGACCGTCGCATGTACGTATAACCACTTACCAAATTTGTTTGCGCGCCACTAGCGTAAACGCGGGCTGTGTGCACGAATAGCTCATTCCGGAAATGTTACGCATTTCCGTTGTTTTTCCGTCCGGTTATAACGTTTTGAACCAATTTGGAGAGCCAAGGAAAAAACGACTACTACAGACACTACAGATATAAAATGCACTTCTGAGTATAACCTGACTCAACCATCATCCAATGTTATTATGCACGTACCACGTACAAGTATACAAGTATAATATATTATTCGAAATAAAATAAATAAATAAATAACGAAGTCCGCCGGAGGAGTTTATAGTTATTATAAGCCCATTGCTAAAATGTTTATAACGTAAAAGTTTGGGCACTGTGACGAACTTAGATTATAATAGTTTGTATTAAAGTTTTTCGATTTTTAATCTTAAAAAGCGTTATTGTTGTCTCGTTTATATAGTGTAGGTATACTCTCGTATTTTATCGATTCTATCACAACGTTATGTTAAATAATTATTTTGGGAACTTTTATGTGTGTGCTGACTATCGCACGGAGTGTGAAAAACGCAAACCAGTAAGACAGCAAAATATCTTTTTGTTAATAGATAAGATATTATGATGAAATCGACTGCGTTGTGTATGCAATAAACCACGACGGCCGTGGTTTTAGCACTATACCGATATAGCGGAGTCTCCTGCCAAGTGCCACTACACTATAATTTGATAAAGAATAAATAATGCCTATTAATAATATTGAAATTCTGAACAACGTTTTTTTACTCTAAAACTGAACGACGTCTGCAGCTGTCCGCAACAGTCCTCTCGTTTTTGGATTTCTTACGCGATGGCAGGTCACGCGAGTATATTATATTATACGAGTTTGGGTTTTATTTTTCTTGTCAACCACGACATTACGTTGTTATGAACGACAGCGGCTAATGTTTGGACAATAATAAAATATATAATAATAACAATATTACAGGTATACCATCGTATTACTATTATAAATTATATATATATATATATATATATATATCGTACTTCGTTGTAAATAGGCATTTCTGATCGATCTCCAGAGACCCTTTCACGGACGAATCGCACGCAGCGCTATGTGCACATGTATAATAATATATTATATTATGTATTACAACAATACATATTATGCACACACACATATATATATATATATGTATAGTGCACATACACGGTGTCTCTCGTCCCTCGGCCGAACCGGTGGTACAGCCGACTACAATGGAATATGTCGTACGGGTCGTCGCCGCCCGTCAAATCGAATGACACGTATCCGCCGAGATGATCGACGATAAAAGCGCTTTCAGGACAACGACAACGACCACGACGACGACGAGGACGATAATGATTTTCCCGTTCATGTTAAAACTGGTATAGGTCCCTCGTCGCGATTTAAACCCTCTCCCGGGACTGCGCTCACCCGACGAGATGAGTCCTTTCTGTTTTATATAACGCACGTATATATATATATATATATATATACCTACTGGCATACTGTAATAATAATAACCTACGCTGTAGATGCGACCCGTCAATATTATCGACGTCGGACGAAAATCCAGACAAAAGTAAGTACAATATTATAATAGTTGATGTGCACTCAGCGCCGTTCGTGTGCGGATTACGATTTTTAAATCAAATTTTGTCTTTCCAAAAGTCGGGTGCCCGAGCGACCGGCTGCCGTTCGTGTTTCAAAAGTTGATATCAGTATTATTATTATGACCTGTCGGCAGTCGTCGTCCGACAAACTCACGGGTTACACGCACTTGAATAGGCAAGCACGACTGTTGAACTATTAAACACATATCGTCATACGTATTTCATACGTCATCCGCATATTATTTGCTATTATATCGGTTTTAAAATCGTAATTTATTTGCCCAAACCCGAGTTCCGTGTACGGAAGTGTTCCTATGCATTTGATTCATTCGCATAAATTAGTATGAGCATAAACAACTATATATGTTCACAAGGGACCGAGTCTCGGAATAATAATAAAAATAATTATATTATATTATACATGTATGCGGCGTAGTAGTTCGAGTGTGTTTTTAATAATCCTTTTTTTTTGAACTTACAATATATACGCATGTACGTAATAATAATAATATACTTATTATTGTTTTGAATACTTATTCACGTAAAAGAAAAGAATAAAATCACTACAACAACAATAATATTCCTGCTCAACGAGGAGGCTTATTTGGGTCTTTTTCCCATCCAGTTTGGATTTCTATACCGCATGAGCTAACATTTCCTTTGTAAGACGAAACGTGTACAAACAGAGGGTGATATATTTAGAACGAAATAAAGCATTCCTCGTCTTAGCAGTTTGTACCATTAAAATATTATAACTGAACACTTTTAAATACGTATTAACGACTTTTGTACGCAATCCGGTTAAATTAAACTATTCAACAAATCCTTATAATAACATTAAAATCCTCCGGAACCCGGCGGCGTCCCAACTATAATGGCAGTTAACATGCGCATAAAGGTTATTTTTCCTGGTTTTTTATTTTTTATTTCAACATTGCGTCTAAATTCTTAAAACATAAAATCGTCTGCTACTACTTCGGATTTTTAAGCAATGTCTTAAAACTATATTTTTAGACGCAATATACGTACTTAGTACTTTTTTTTTCGTGTACACAATTTATTAAGTTGACTACAAGAAACGGTCGTATAATAATCACTTCTGGATTAAAATATTAGGTAGGTACTACTTTTTAATAACACTTTGGTTCTAAATGTTATTTTAAATATAATTTTAAAAATACAATTTGACTTATTTAGCTTAAAATAATTATTATTGTGCACCAGAATTATTTACTCGTGTGAATAATAATTAATATAATTATAGTTTTAATGATACAAAACCATGAAAATATTATACGGTGTTATTTTTTTTAATCGTTAAGACATTCATGCACAATGCTTTTAAACGCATTGTGAAATGGTATTTAGCAACAATAATAATGCATTAATTAAACAAACACTGAAGTATATTACATAGGTACTCGTACTCATATATACTTATATTCGTGCGTCTTCAAAGTTACCAAATGCCATTTCCGTTACACAGTTTTGCACTCAAGTCCTGCACACTAAACCATTACACACTCGACTTTTCAAAAAGTCATTATTATAATAGTTGTAAAAAAAAAAAACCTTTTTACAATATTAAATACACAATACGACGTATAAGCTTATCCGAGACCTACGAGTATTTATATTATATATTTACGCAGTGTGCGTTGTTTATCATTTATAATATATTATCATCTGTTCACAACATTTAATATTTTATTGTTTAATACAGTATTGGTACGTGCGATTGTGTACGTGCAGTTCTACAGTTCGACGTGTTTGAGTTGTCTTGGATCAACCAAATGCAAATGGGTCCCTTGTGCGGTACATTTCAGATGATGCCATTATGCCAACGATATTTTTTATTGGGTATACAACTACTATTAAATACAAAAAATACGGTTCTCGTGTATCATTAAAATTTGTGATACGTGTACGCACGCATAACGGACGCGGTACGTCGTAGAGCGTGTTGTTTAAAAAATACCAATATTATTATTTTAGATCAATCACATTTAAAAATGTATTTTTAGTTTTTGTTTTTAATTATTATTTCTGCCACATGAATATTGGTGTTAATATCGATATGCAATATGTCGTGTGAGATTTATTGTGATACATCAGATTTCGCTGACCGTTGAAATCCCAATTAATTATCGAATTCGCTTCGCACGTGATGACGTAATATATTATTAAACCACGTGTGACATCATGAAGTTATATTATTTTGTCGTCCGTTTCGCTAATGGATTGAATCGGATACAAACGTACCAGTGGCGTAAGTATATTAAATTGTACCAAACGTTGGTCTTGGTGCGAAAATCCAAACGGACCTCTTTCTCATTAAATTTAAATGTAAAACAACAAAATAAGACCTTTAATTATATTATATTTACCATTATTTTTACCGTGTAAAATGTATACAAAGGCTTAAAATAAATCAAAGGCTAAAGTTTAATACTTGGAGATTTTAAATGAGAAAATTTTTCAATAAGCTACCAGACGTTCATTAGTTCTGTTTCTATTCGACGTCTATAATAATAATATGCTTAACAACGCAATGTCTAGAGTCAGTATTTTTCCACCGTTCTCGAGTAAAGGTTCCGGGCAACAGCAACTCATAATATTGTCGTGTTTTATTATTAATTATTTGTTGATTATCAACTGTATAACGATGAAATTATTAAACATTATATTGACAATTTTCAGTGTAATATTAACATTATATTTTCTGCTATTGACGAAACGACGATAATAAACAGTATAATTGTGATAGAAGAGTCTCTCGTCTAGACGTTATCGCCCTAATGTGAGTGTATTAACTGTTTTGGTCAATTCACGTCACCCACATAGTGACGATATTAAGAGAGCTTACAAGAGAGTATGACATTCGCATTCAGAAGCAATATTAGACTTTCTTTCAGCCGTCGGGAATCGGTAAAATTGTTCGATACTTAAAAAATTAGTATTTCAAAATCTATAGTCGACAATTTTAAAGACTACGCCACTCCCACACTCGTTGACTTTTTTTAAGATCGTCCACACACTCACAAACACGTCGAACACAATTATAGGTATATTATGTATACCTATTTGTGAGTAATCGTCGTATTCGATTTTCGGACCGAAAACAATTGCCATTCATCCCGAGGTGGTGTACCTACGAATTACGTTAATAACATTGTTTGTATATATTTCCTGGTGCTCGGGACTTCCGAACACCGAGACGGCTAGGTAATCATGAGCGGATCGCTAATACACGGGTATCAAACCCGCAAATTCTCGCTACGCGTATATATTACTGTTCCGACCCGCGGAGTGGTTGTCGGGACACGTCCACCTTCGAGTTATCGAACAAATACTACGCGTCCGTATGACGACGATAATACAACAAAATTATACATCCGCCCGACCAGACTAGCAATCAACGGGTACATAATAACAATAAAATAAAATAATATCGATCATACTGCAGTGGCACTATATACTGATTGGTCAGCAGCAACGACGGGACCGAGACCCGCGAGTCCGGCGGTATTACTATTTTATTTTTATCATTATACAATATACATATATATTTTTTTTTAACCATCAACGATTGAATCGGGCGATATCGAACTCTTGAAGTGTTTGCACTTGTTCGCAAACAGTTCTTGTGACGATATATTATTAATATAATATTGTTATAGCGGTACGTGTGGACCGAAAAATATTTGCAGATCAACCGACTGTATACACGATGCAGTGTCCATCGTTACGACCGATCCGATGCTGCATATAGATAATATCATATCGTATGTATATTAATAGCGATGTATGTGTGTGACGTATGTAATTTTGCGATGTAGAGTAGTTCACCCGTGTGCGCGACTGTCGTTCGTCATTTTTAATTACTCGTGTTTTTCACCGGGTTCGAAAATGTATATCGTATAATATAATATCATCGCACGATCGAGGTCGGTAATATTATATAATATATTGTTATCGTTGTATATACACGCAGAAACGGTCATAAAAAATAATATAGTGTATTTTGCGCGATCCACCAGATACCGATGAAACCGGGGAAATATTGGTGTCACAAAACCGAACGTCCGTTTCCTGCAGTATTTGTTTATTGGAAAATAAAATATCAAAAACAAAACACTGACGTCCAGTGTTTGCTGACATGTTGAGTACGGTTCAGCCAAACGAGATGGTATGCATAATATTATTTATGATATTCTCGACGTTCGAAATGTGTAATAAATTATAATAGGTAAGGTAATAGGTACATATAGCTTATATACGATGGTATTATATGATTATATTATTGTTAAGGGATGATTTTGGAAGCGAAGATTTCCATCTTTACCCTAAACAGACGCTACGAATACTTAAAATCGATTTTTCCACATTTTTAAACATTTCAGCTCCTCCACGAGTTGAAATATGAGTTATTACTTTTTTCTTAAAATTTTTTTTAGGATCTCCTGAGATAAAATCGTAATGGTGAGATAGTCAATCTGAAGTTAACCTTTTACTACAAAGTTTTCTGCAAAATTCTTATCACTTGACGCTTTAACAGATCGATCGATGACTTTAATGTCAACGAAAACACTTATAAATTCCAATATCGCTGCGCATGTGTAAGACAACAATGAAAAAACCTCGCTTCCAATCTCCTCAAAACAGAATTAAAATTTGAAAATTATACATGTTGTATAATGTAATAATTTTGTTTTCAGAAAAAAAAAATCATAAACGCTGTATCGTGCGACCAGACGAGCATCGTTTTTTCAGTTGCCGTTAAGCGATAACACATAATGCAATAGTACAATATCATAATATTGCATACACCGCAGTAGGTTTTGCACGCGTACGATTTTGAATCAGACGTCGATTCGGCATTTTAATAATGGTTTAGTCTGACTGAATTTAAATTACGGTCGCGCCACAGTAATCTGTTTTTGCGGCGTTATAGTTTGTTTCGGACATTATTCGGTGTAGCTAGGGCACATTTATTCGGCAAAGTGACTGTTCTGAGGCTGACACGTTCTTAATCAGTTTGGTTAAATTGCCAATCGTTTTCCCGGGCGACTGTAAACATTTCGGGACGAAATGCATAGCTAAAAATAGTTTGACGATTCCACGCTAGACGAAGAGAACAACATAAAAAAAGCGACAAATAAACTAGAGTACAACGTTCGGAAAAAATTAAACGAAATACGTTTTTTACCTATACAATAATATTATGTATAATTACAACAGTGTTGTTAATGTCGATCGAGAACAATGGTTTTTGCGTGAGCAGGCTTTTTAAATTGTCGTTGTAAATAGTTTAAATCGGAATTTGTACGGCAAACACAATAATACTATATTGTTAATTTTTTTTTTTTTTTACGTAGAATTTTAAAGTTATCGTTAATGACAACAAAACAGTTAAATTTAATATTCGAGATGTTTCAAGTAATTCTAAATGGTTTCAACTCTATAGTATAGTAATCTTGAGTTTAAAAAAAAATTAATAAATAATATATTTGTGTTCATTTCTTCATATTATATTGTATATTTATTTCATAGAAAACATAATCAACTATCGGTTTCATACCAAGTAGCAATCACGAATCGATTAAAATGTACTTAACATATTATTCAGACAAAATGTTTTTCAAATAAAATAATTCATTTGAGATCAATGTAGTGCTGAAGTAACAAAAGTCACTAACACTTCGATTAAAAAACTATTTTAAATACGAAAATCAATAATAAACATTGATATCATGTCTTGGCCGAAATGACGCCATTCACAAAATTTTAACGTTTTAGTAATTTACAAGTTCACATGGTATTTAATAAAATTCGCGTTTTTAAAGGGAGTTGGTTGTGTAAAAGATACTTTTTAGATAATACTCTCGAGGAATAATCAAGTGTTAAACGACACCACGAGTAACGATAACTTTAAAAGTTTTGGAGATGTTAAAAGGCTGCAGCTCATGTTTACTCATTAAAGGTGTTTAAAAAGTAGGCTTATTAACTTTCCGTTATAAAACGAAGAGTTTCCTGCAGGTCGTACAATTAAAAGTTGTTTATTGTTTAATATTAACTGTGCGTAACGATATAATATAGACATCGGCCGACATAATTATAACGACGTAGTTTTTTCAGTGAAATCACTATACGGTCGACAAATTGTCAAAACCAAATTTAATTCGCTCCAACGAATGTTTCACTTGTCGCTTATAGTGTCTAGATATCGTATCCGAATATTTTATGATATACTACAATATTATAATAGTTTTCGCACGCTCCGGAAAATCATTGGATGTGCCGCTACTGTATACACTATAATATTTTATATTAAAAAAAAAAAAGATGTACATAATCATCACATCACAGACTTAACATTAATTACTGTTCAGTTAATACATTTAAAAACGGTATCTGCTATCATACAACACGTTCGGTGTTTTCATGGCAATCTATTTTCACACGGCGAGATAAAAAAAAACAAATTTGTGGTGTTTCGGATGTGGACGCTCAGACCGTTTAAAACTTTCGACAACGAAACCGCTGCGCGGACCGTAATGCTCACCATCATAATATCATTATCACCATCATCATTGTATAATTAGATATGTTTTGCGGTCACAGCTACGGCTTAACGAAATGGCAATAGAACTATTGATAACGTGCCACTTTTTTGGCAAAACCATTGAAAACACTTAAAATTTAAGAAAAAAAACAAAAAAAAAACTTAATACGGCCGAGAAAGAAGTTACGCGCAACGATGCGATTTCATCTAATTAGCTATCAAACGATTCGGAACGTTAAACGTTTTTAAGCTTAAAACGTAAGTATAACGAAAAATAAGAATAATTTATACTTCTAAAATAAGTTATATTATGTATATTTACTTAGTTTTAATGTTAACTATTTCTTGTGCTAAATTGTTCGGTAATTCTTATTTTTACATAAACGCTAAAAATGTCACTATTTATCGCATTATCTGGATTAGTAGAAAATACATTAAATAAATCGAGCGTTCTTGATCGTATTACTAAAAATGTCGTACTCGATTTTATGTTACCGAATAAAATAATATATAAGTATATTATATAATATAGATACACTGCGCGTCCGGGATCGCGGAGACTTGCGCACGCAGTTGACGGTCTTCGGATATCACTGCTCTGAGATGTATTGTAATAGTATAATACGTCCATGCCAAATACTCGTACGATCATCATCTTCGTTTGCGGATCGGGAAACCGTCATTGCGGTCGATTGTTCGGGGCGGGATATAGAGAAAAAGAAAAAAACCACAGAAAATATGCCCCCACGACATATTGTTTAAAGGCGTGGAGGGGACGGACGAGGTGGAATTCTGTGGCAGCTGATGATAATAATAATAATAATAATATAGCAAGCATTGTGGGTCGTTAGCAAAGCGGAAACCGCGACGTCGAGGACAAAACGTCGCCCAACAAAAGGAGACGGATTTTTGATCCGAAATCGAGCGGCAGATGACACGCAGACACGACCACATCGCACGACAAAAAAATATATATATATATATAATATGATAATATAGATTTATGTGTATACAGGTATATGGTATTTAAATCATAAAAGGCCATCGAGGACAACAAAAACATTAGATGCCCCGTAATGATAGCCGTTTTCAACGGCGGTGAAACAAACGCACGCGCATCGATGGGCGGACGGATGACGGTATATATATATATATATATAGGAGTACGCGACATCGTAATATTATAGGCAGGTAATCTCGCGCGGGCATTACACACACACACACACACACATAATACGAAGGCTCGGCTGTGCGGTTTCGGCTTCAGTGGTGCGGAGAGGGTCGGATCGAATGGGGCGGCGGTCGCGGGAGCCGTGCAGGAGGAGAGATCTTCGAGAAATGGAAACCGATAAGATTTCCGAAAGATCAAAGGCTAAGACCACATAAAAGACTTGCAGAGGTTTTTTTTATATTATTTTTTTTTTCTTATCTATATCGTGCGGTTTTTTCTCTTACCCCCAAAAAACGCCCCTCCCCGTCTATATGATGTATGTGTGTGTGTGTGTGTGTGCATTATTGTGCGCTCTTTCATATATACGACCGTGTGTAAAAACAACTCTTCGCGCACACAACGTCTGCGACGCACGTGAAATTGGAACTGTACACGACAATATTATATACACTGTCGCGCGAGGTAACGTTGCGCGTTATTATTATGCTGTCGACGTTCGGTCTTTTTGTTCGATGTTTTTCTTGGGTGTGTCGACGGTATCGCGTATACTAGGTGCACCCTATACCGTGGAAAAATAATAAACACGTCTCGCGAGCCGCCTCCAATGGTTACGATAATATTGTAATGATGACACGGCGACGGTTGGGCGCGGGAGGCGTGAAACAATTTTTTATAATAATATCGTGTGTGTGTGTTTACCTTTCGGGGGCGAATCGCCGTGCGGATTTGTCGTGCGGCTATGGATTTTTTTCTGGATACAGTAACGGATGATTGTTTCACACCGTTTTGTTTTTTTTTTCGTTCCTACCGGAAAAGGGTTGATCCGAGTGAATAAGAATAACGATTATATATATTGCCACAGTGGTTGTAGGTACACCCACCCATGTTATAGTCGCCACTTCAGACTTGGCAAAAACCACACGTTATATAATGTGTTGCGTACAAAGCCGTCTATTATAGCGCTCTGCGGATGTTCGTCATTCACAATAATATAATATTATGTTTATTATAGGTACGTTGAAAATGTATGATTATTAAACGAAACCACGCCAAACGACAGTAAATTATTGATCGCTTATGGCATACATGACCTATTACAATATTATTATATTTTATGTGTGATCGAACCGTGATATTCCATTATGTAAGTATGACTTTATTGCATACACCACCTAGTACAAATACTACACTGCTACGCGTGTTGCAGATTTATAGATACTGATTTGTTTTTATTAAATATTTTATTGCAATAATTTAAAGTATTATATAATATAAATAACGATATTAAATGATATTTCAATATATATCTAACGTATTTAAGCTTTAAGCACATCACCGATGTCAGTGGTTCACAGTTATATTTAACATACAATAATAATCTCGAAATCTAAGAAACTCTAACAAAGAAACTATTACCATATAAGAAATAAACTAAAAATAACGAGTAAGTTAACAATAAGTGAACAACCATAGCGAACAATACTCTATTTTTTGTATTTTATCGATTGCATGGCTTAGCTTCGGTACCCCAGAACCACATATAACGTGTTAATAATTGTACAGTTTAAATTAAACTGTTCTAACAACTATCCTCAAAGCATTTCAGTACTACGCTACAAGCTCCCCAGCATCGATAATAGATACAGCAATATTGCAATATTTTTATTTTATTAAATCGTACAACTTCAAGCATTATGTATTCATGTCACTATAACATTTCTTTGAATACACGTTCGTATATAAACATAAATTATATTTGTAAAAAAGCATATTATGATGAAAATAAAAACAAAAAAAAAAAAAACAATAAAGAAAAGTACAAAATATGGGTTGTATGCAGCCAATTGTGTATATAAGTACCTACTTCAGTTTGAAATAATAATAATAATATATGTAGTAAGCTTTTGCACAATTTATTTTTCAACAATCATTATTATTATATACTTTTTACGTAGGTTTAAACGAAATATGGCTGAATGATTGGTACTTCGTTAAAAAAAATTGTATTTGACTTTTTATTATTGTTATTACATTGTTTGCGAGTTAGAACATGTATTAATGAGATGAGGATGTCATGATAAAAAAAAAAAAAATGTCAAAACGTTATATTATAGTCGACCCTCGTTTGGTCGTTTACTTTATCATATTGTCTACTTTTGCTGAGTTCAACGCATAAGTGGAAAACCATTTTACTTTAAAAATATTTTTTAAGGGCCACATATGATTAGACCATGTAAAAAATTCCCGATTTCCCGGTGGACTCATCCAGCGTTGAAACGATTTTTTTGCGATTTATCAGGAAAATAAAACAATTGCTTACGTGTTGCCAAGCGACCATTTTATGCGGATATCTCAAAGTTAAATCAATAAACAAATGAAAACAGAAATACATATTTTTCGTAAAACATAAGTAAAAGAACTTACAAATTGAATATGGCGAAACGTTTGGATGGCAAAATTAAAACACCTAATAGTGGCCCAAATTTTAAATCCAAATCGGATTTGAAACAAATGGAACAAATAAGACGAGAAGAAAAAGCTTTACTGGAAAAGCAGAAGGACAGAGAGTTAAAAATTTTAGAACACCAGGTAAATTAATTTTTATTACTTAAAATAAATATAAATTATTTTATTACATAGTATATATATATATATATATATAGTTACTATAGTTATTAAATATTATAATAATTTATATTGTTTAGCTATTGAAGATTTTTAATATTTAAAATTGTTAAGATAAAATATGAATTTAGATAATTTAAGACGATTAATAATTAATCATTTTACTAAAAATTACCACCACTTTAGTTTTTAAAATACTCTATCCTAATATCATTATTATCATAATAAATATATACGTACATTATATATTATAACAGTATAACAATATTATACTGTTATAATATACATAGTCATAAAATGGTTATATGGTACATAAAATAAAATTACGCGTTAATTTGAATAAATTATTAATAGTTCGACATATAAGCTTACTAAATATTAAGTAAAATAAATGATATGAGTTATAACTTTTAAAAAACTTAGCTAATGTAACAGCTGTATTTCTTGTAATTGTAGAAACTATTTACTAACAGTAATTTATACATATTATGACTTTATTCATAATAATTAAAAACAGAATGATTCATAAGATGAAGTTATATTGTAAACGTTTTCAGAAATTTATTTTAATGACATGACTATGTGATAAGTACTCTTGTTATATGTACAAATAATAACATATAATATTATTTATATTTATTATTTTATTACAAGTAGGTAATAAATATTAAATAATTATTCACAATTCATTGTTTGGTATGATATTATTAATACATTTTATTATTTATAATAAACTTAAAAAATTAAACTCATATTCTTAAACCAAACACCTAACTGATAGTATTAATCAATCTACTTAATATTCCATAAGCACTCTTAACGACGAATTAGAGCGAAAAGGTTCAGAATCATACGCCCTCGAGAATGGTTAAGAAGTTAATTAATATTTTACTCTACTGAAGTCAACAAAACAAATTTTGCTACAATAGTTACATATTTTATTAGGTTAAAAGTTTATTTTGTTGTTTACTCTTTGTGTTTAAATTTTTGCAAGAAATTTAATTTTAGTTTTAATTTTTTTCACTATAATATATTTTTAAGTTAATAAAAACTGTTTGTTAATAATTAAAATATTCAAAACAATTTATATAACTGAATTTGTTTTTTTAAATTTAATCTAAATTGTTTTTAATAAATAACGCTGACCATATTATTTTAATTATTTTATTGATTGTTAATGCAATATTCACTATTAGTGTTACTGCGTTATTTATTTTTTTTTTTGTGAAAACAAACTATGTGATAATAGGATAGGAAATAGTATAGCTCTTTGTTTATGGTGATGTACGATACAAACAAAATTATACCTTTAAAAATAATTGGTATATTGGAATATAATAACAATAATGTTTACTTTACTTTTGAAGAATTTTAATTTAAGTTTAACTGTTTAACATAATAAATAACTGAATATGCTTACAGTTTTAACGATATGTTGCTGTTTAAAATAAGTTCTATAATACATAAGTAATTATTTGATACTGATCGTAAAATTTAATGAATTTATTTAGTTTAATATCATATTAAATATTTATTACAGCTCCGCGAAAAACGATTAAAGCCCATTTGTGCCATGTTAACGGAATTGTCACGAAAAAAATATGAACACGATCGAAAGTACCGTGAAGAATTAGACTGGAAGCATTGGATACGATGTGACGGCACTCCCAATCCTCAGGTTGTACAAGAACTGAATACGTATCTCTTTGTTGAGAGACAAGTGTGTCATACTTGTGACGATAAAAACTCATATGTGGAAAAATGTTTAGAGATATTCAAAATCATGGACGCAGTAGATGACATCGTGGATTTACCGTTAGATTTCAGTGAGATAATATATATATATATATTGTATAAGTGATGGCAACGGCATTTCTATGTTGATAATTACTTGATATTTCGATCACATTTCAACATCACTGTTTGCACTGAATATTTATTAAGTGACGACATCACCATCACCAAATTATTTATTTTTTATTTTTAATGCCAAAGAAAAAGAAAATTTAAACGTAAAAAATAATAGTCATATAATAATATTATGTACATTACAATGTAGTATACTTTACTGTGGTAGGCAAAGAATATATTATTTTAATGTAATTAATGTAACTGTTATGTAACTATATCGCCTGCTGAAACAAATTACAAAATAAAAATTAATTTATATTGCACACCACACAACATAATATGTATATAATGGATAAATGGATAATTTGTATATTATCATTATTATTTTGTTCATGTGGTTTTGTAAAGAACTAAAATAGTAAGCGAAAAAATTATGCATTCTAATTAATTTTCTAATACAGAGAGAAATGTTTTTTTGCGATACTTATATTTAACAATACATTCCTACATATGAGTATAATATATTTTTATATAAATGACAATTTAAAAATATAATTACAAGTATAAAATATTTAATAATAAAATTAAGATAAAAATCACGCAATAGAGATATGTATTATGAGTATAATCAATAATTAATTTGTTTTAGATCAATTTAAACTGCAATGTTTCCGAGAAGCCAGAGATAACTTAGGAAGGTTACTGGTAGAAATTGTATACGGAATTTGTTACTATCTGTTGAGTGATTATGATCGTAGAATGGATCCTATAGATTTAGAAACTGTTGCATATAAAAACTCGTGTGAAGCATTCGCTGTTGGCTTATATGTGGTGTGCCATAGACCCAGGTTGCTGACTGACGACCGACCTCCGCCTAAATGTGACTTCCCCGAATGTCTTGTCATGGTCGATGTCCCGCCACAACTGTCACAACAGTACATGGCAGTGATGGCGTTATGGTTACGTTGGGATCCATTTACGGACAGGATGGCTGAATTTGACGTCTCAAAGTCGTTTGAGATGGATACCCGAGATCTGTGGCAGTACTTGGAGGATGCATGGAAAGAACAGAATCAGATAACACAACTACTAAATGAAGAAAAGGAACGTTCAGATAAACAATTGTGGATGAAAAAAATGGAAGAAAAACTTAAAGCGTTTGCGGAGGTAGATCGAAACAGTTATCCAGAAGATCTTATAACATACTTGGATGAACTTGAAAAAATTGACTCCTCTACTCGTGTTCGTTCCACAACCAATGACATTGATAAAGAAGAAAAGGAACCAGAAGATCTTCGAGATGAAGTCGACGTTAAGGACGAACCCCCAAAAACAGTAGAAATTGAAACCACGAAGTCAATTAATAATAAAGCGGATATCGGAAAAACTCTAAGCCAGGAAATAGAGAAAAGGCAGATGGAACAGATAGAAGATATTTCCAATTCTTTGAAATACCCGGAAAAACCCAATGAACTCAATCCTAGAAGGTGCAAATGTATATCTACTATCGTTTAACACTATTAAAATTAAGACATGATTTGTAAAGCGGTTTTATTTTATTTGCGCATACATTTTTTTGTTCTTTTAACTTTAAATTGTTGTTTATTCATAATTTAATAGTTCAACACTCCGTAAAATATTGCACAAACAAATTACATAATACAAAATGTTTTAAAATACATAACTTTTAGATACTGGATTATTGGCGGAGCATTCAACGTGGAAATGTGGAAACTTCCTATGCAGCCCGTTGAATTCGAAGACGGGTCAGTGGGCGTGTTAATCGTCGGACCCACTGCACTGCAACCCATCGATTATCATGAGAAATACGAACCGATACAATTATCAATGGGATTTTCGTCCACGTCGTCCGAAGACGAAGAAACTGACGTGAAAAAACAAAATCAAGAAGCACTTAAGAAACTTGCGCTGATAAATATCAAGTTGCCGGAAAATGTGCTTTGGTTTGAAAATCCCAAACCAGCAATGTGGAACGAAGACAAAAAAAATTGGACAACTGAGCACATATACGATATCAGGTAATATTGTAAGATAATATTTTCCCAATATATCGACGTACCTAATACTTGGTAGGTAGATAAATCATGATCTAATAGAGAACAACTCATTAATAAAAATATAAACAACAAAGTTCGTTTGTATGGCGCGTGTGCCGTGTAGTAGGTATGTCGATCATATATTAATTATAGTACCGTAAAGGTTAGGCCCCTCAAGTCTAGACTATCCTAATTTATGTTTTCTTAATTTTAATTACTATCTTAGCACTTATATTATATTTTTAGCAACTCAATGGTAATATAATAAAACTTAAATAAATTAATTAGAAACAAAATTTAATAAAATACAATTTATTAATAATCATTTAAATTTTATAACAAAAATTATACTATACAAAAATAAATTTAATAATATTATATAATCAATATTATGTTTTAAATAGAAAATCAAAATGAAATTCTCGTCTTTAAAATTTTGCAAAACAAACCTTTATACATTGATTTCTTCGGGTGAGCCTATAGCTTTGTCCAATGGTCTATATCGACCACGTTTCCTCGCGAACACTTATCCATAAACTGTTCTTACCAAATAAATAAAATTCACATTAATAAACTCGTAGAGAACCATATTATCTCTGACTAAGGCTTTTCAGTAATATTGTCACACGTATATATACATAGATATGTATGTATCGAAGTTGTATAATATTGGACTACACTTGTACGCGTAAAAGTCGATTCCACTACACTCCCGTCCCTGTTTTAACGTCTTGAGCGTCATAATACATATAATGTTTCACTCGTTCGCCTCGTTCGAACGCCCTCCGCCGACTCACTGCGACGCGACGCGACGTGACGTCACGAATCTTGTCCGCAGGTTCAACGAGGAGAAGCAGACGGTATCGTTCCGGGCCGGCCGGATGGGCTCGTTCGGACTGGCCGTCAACCGGTACACGAACTTCCCGTTTCAGTCGTGGGAGATACGGCCCGAGGGCGGAAGTGACGGCGCAGGCGTCATCCTGTCCGTGACCGCGGCCACCGTGCTGATAGAGTTCGCGGTGCGCGAGGATCGAGCGGCCATGGTGCAACTGCAGAACGCCACCACGGTGGCCCTGCAGGAGATGATAGGCGTGTACCACCGGCCGGACAAGCTGATCCGGTTGCTGCGCCGCGGCGGCGTCAACCTGTTCCCGGAACCGGACGCCCGGCACTACGTGGACGGCCGCCGACCGCCCAAGCACGCGGTGGCCGAGCGGCACGCGTACCGTTGCATGGCCGTGCTCAGCGGCACGCATCAGTTCGCCGCGTCCCGGTGGAACGTGCACGCGCCCTCCGACCGCATGGTGATGCAGATGAAGGAAACGCAGCCGCCGGCCGTCGGAGCGGCGGACGGTGCCGAGACGACGACGCCGTCGTCGTCGTCCACCGGCGGACAGGCTGGCATCGGCCCGTACAAGATGATCATGGTGACGCCGGAACGGGCCGTGCTGCTCAAGTGCACCGAGGTCAGCCAGGTGTTCTCCGAGGAACCGCTTGACAAGCCGTCGGACGTCGCCGAGGCCGGTCGGCGGTACGCGCCCGACTTGTTGGCGCTGGCCGGACATAGCCCCTCCGACGTAGACTTCAAGGCCACCGAAACGCTCTTCTACCTGATGGACAAGATCAAATTTTTGAGCTATTCTTGATCGATCTGCGCGAATTGCCGGCGTCGCGGTTTTATCCGTATGGCTTTAAGTGTATTTTATTATACGGTGATGTCAAATATAACGTCTGAGAAACAAAAGCATAACTCACCGCCCCGATGGGGGGGGGAGGTTGATTATAGATATTTTTAATTGTTGACAGCTGGTCGCGAAAAAAAACAAAAATGTAAAAAAATAACGATTTAAAAAATATGATACACATATTATAATACGTCACTATAATTTACCTATTTTTATACGATTTTTTCTTAAATTACAATTTTTAAAGAAACCGAACAGAGATCACCACGAAAAATACCGTTATGTATTATTAATATCATTAATTCGACAATAATTATAGGTAAATCTACTTTATATTCATACTGCGAAGTAATACACTCACTATGCATTACAAAAAGTTATTTTGATAATTTATTATATATTTTTTTACACCGTACTAATAAAACCCTCGGATTGTAATGTGGCTTTATAAGCCGTTAACAATTTCAGTTGGTTACTTATATTATAATTCAAACACTATTACTTATTAAATAACGTATTCGTAATCGTCTCTATGGCGAATATTTTAACCATTGAGAAGAATTAAAGTCTATAAAAATATTCAAAATTTTTTCCTATCTCAACAACTTGCTGTAAAAAATTGACTGGTGCGAATATAAAAAAGTTTACTCGCTGTAGGAATCGTGTAAGTCCGTCACTGATACCAGTTATCGCATTATATAATATTATTATACGAATATTATAGTAATAATCGTCGTGATTCGGTACCCGCGAACGTGTTAAACATGATACAATAATGGCGTTGTGTATATTATTCCTTATCGAAAAATTCCGGTCATTGGTTTAACACAAACAAACCGTTGACCATATCATCCAGTGCTATTTTATATTCGCGACGACGTTACTTCGCGCGAAACACAGTTGGTTGGTTAAAATACATATACGAATGTCATATTGTAATATTTAATCAAAATAATTTTGTAAATGAAAAATACAATATATATATATTCGATGTACATGGAAACTCTGCGAATATCCGTACACCATATAATATAATATTTAGTGGTATTCAACATGTGGGCCGCGACTCCCAGGGGCGTCGTCGGTTATCACCGAGGGAGCCGCGTCCGCCGTAGAAACCAAAAATAAAATTGTTAAAAAATTGTTTAATTAATTATTCATTATTCGTATGGGAATCGCATATTTGAATTCAAAATCAAAATGAGCCGTTGACCCAAAAAGGTCGAAAACCACTATATACATTATGCATATCATATTATTATACTTTCATCGGTAATAGTTTTATAAATACAAAAATCAACGATGTAATAACTATTGGGGTGGGTCACTCCGTATCTTATGTACGACAACATAACAATAGTATAGTAAAAGGAAAATCGCGAACGACTCGGCAAACGACCGGAAATGTGCCGAACACTGGTGGTGCCAAATAATCATGGTAACGTATGCGCACACGATGATGAACGGCTACTGCGAGTCGGACGACTTAATCTCGGCGGCGGTGATTCGGAGATAAGGCGGCTCGCGGTCGTCGTCCCGGTACGACGCTATTAATCACGGACGTGCGCTCCCTTTTCCGACAAAAAATGTGTACACACACACACACACACACATATGTATATAAAAGGGTTAATTAAACCGGAGAAAGCGTCCAACGCAGCACGCGTTAGTGTGGCGGCGGTTGTTTACCGATAGACGGTGAAATATTATCGTGGCCCCTGTGCCCTGTATAATATTATATTACGTATTATATTAAATCCGTAACGATAATAGGACGCGTGACGATTTTAATAACGAGATAAAGAGAGACGCGCTACGATATAATATGAAAATAAAATATAAATAATATCATTGATGTCGAAAATTCGGTCCGGTAATCGTCTAGTGGTCTGTCCGATGATTTATGACGGGGCTTCATTTCACCAAGCTCGGAAATCGAACCCTCCCCGCACAAAAGCCAAAATCGGGTGCCGTGCGTCGGGGTGTCCGCCCGGAGACTGCGGTCTGATAAAAACTTAACCGGCTTCGGTGATTTGCTTATACCGCTTGTATTATAATAACTGTATCGTCGACTGTACCGTTTATACGTCGTTTGAGACCGTATACTCTGCACTAATATCAAGATAGATGCGTTTTAGGCATTAAAAAAATGTGCGAGTTCATGCAAATCATGTGCTAAATGCGGTAGAATCCGCTTATTTGGGACAGCACATACAGGGGACAGCCGATTAATAGGGACAGATTGCATAGTTCCGAACGAACGTATCGGTTTATTAGTTATTCGGTTGATCGGGACAGTCGGATAATGGGGACGGACGGGCCACCGCCCAACGTGTCTAAATTAAGCGGATTCTACTGTATTTGTGCAAATAAAATTTTGATTTTCCCAGTGGGCCGGGCTGCCGCGACGTACGTAATCGAAACAGAATATCACACACGTATTTCTAAACATGGACTTGATTGCGTAGTGCTATTGCTATGCGCTCCCAACAGTATATTTTTTTTCAGACGTCACGGGATGATGTGCATCGATTTTATAGGATAAATAATACCGACAGATAACGCGTATTGTACTACCACACACACTATACCTCCCACACTCGTCATCATATACACGCACGTTATTGTTATACAGTGTTATTATATAACAACATATCATAGAATCACAACGGTAGGTGGTATGTGATATTCTTCATTGAAATCGAATTCGGATCGGAGTCCGACGCTGGCCGTGTCGGTTGTTATGTTATATATGCTCGTGCGTTTATACAGTTAGGTATATTTATTAGCGTCAGTCGCTTGGTCCTGCTGCCGGAGCTCTGCAGGGCGAACCGTCGGCCAGCAGCAGAGATGGCGACGAAATCTTATGAACGCCAATACATTATATTGTGTGCGCCGCAAACATGTTTCGCCGTACCGTCGTGACCTATACGCGCCGCACACGGATCGCTACTAATTTATATGTTAATTCAATCACAAAATCCAGTGTCTGTGTTTTATCTATCGTACAATTAGCCGCCATCGAATTAATTATGCGTCTTACGGCAGTGCGCGTATATCTATATATATATATACGCGATAATAATGTACAAGCAATAATGTACGATGTATTATACATATATTATAGTACTACATTATGTGTGCCATGTTTTTATACCTGACCGTGTTCCTCGTGATGACGAAATTTGTCTCAGTTCATATATATATATATATAAATATTATTTTATACTTCTACACCCCCGAAGACGCGTATTCATGTATATATATATGTGCTTTAAGCGAATATAATTTATGTTCCCCCCGTGAGCTGCCAATTTTTTTTCACTCAAGCACGCCCACTATCGTACTATTTTTTTCTGTAACATTTTACCTATATAATATATATGTATAAAAACACACCTTACAGATCGAGTGATTATCGAGATGAAAATTGTGCATATTTTATTCGACAGCGCACTACTATTTATAGCATATTACTGTATGTGTTATGATATAATATGTAATTTTAATTCTTATGATATGGTCAATTTTTGTTAAACACAAAGATATTGGACTTGTACATTATATCGGTTGTAAGTTTGAAATATTTTTACGAAACGAGCAACGTATTCTATTTCTATAAATAGGTACGTTTATACTACATAAGTCATTACGGCGTTTCTGTTATAGGCTTATAGGTATATGTTCGTGACTATGTATAAGAACAAACTCAATATCAAGTAAGTATATTAACGAAGAAAATAATTACAAGAGAAACGATATTAATTCAATTCGTCGGAGCTGCAACGGCAGCTTGCAGAAAAGCTCTCCTGTAATAACATTATATTATTAACATCGATTAGATTTGTGATTTCATATATCTATGTCTACGTATGTTGTGTTTCGGGCAATTGGGCATGACCCTCACTCGAACCTATTCGAGACTTTATATACAGTGTCTGTATACGTCATACGCATCTCATGATATTTCGGTAAATAATTTTCAAAAACAATTTAACGGTACAGATTTTATTTTCGATTGAGGTCACATCTATACGGTGAGAATTGTAAACGCGTTTGCTTTCTCACAATTATTCACTATGCGCGTGTAACGCTTTTTTACCCGTTTGATATACTTATACACATATAGAACACACAGACACACACACGTGTGCCTACGATTCATTCGCAAATAATATGCATGTGCTATATTTACATTCGTGAACATATAGTGTACATATACATAATATATAACCGTTGTGGTTGTAAAATTAGCGACTGGTCGTACGTGTGCGTGTATGTTTTCTATCTTCTTTCTCCTCTTTATCGCTGCAATTTAATTTTTTTTGCAATTTTTTTTTTTTTTTTTATATATTTTTCCCTCAGGTCCGTCGGTGTTATAATATCTATACCGTCATCGTCGATGTGGATAACTTTTAAAATGCGCACATCCGGCGAGTGGAGGTAATCTGCTGAGTTATGAGCCGAGAAAATGCAACTGACCTCGGTGGAAAAATGACAACGGGTTTACTGCGCATTGTGCCGTGGCAAAGCGTAATATTTTATAAAGACATGTTGCACGCACGCATACAAGTGTACATACAACAACAACACCGCTGCAGTATCACAATACGTACACGAGTTATGTTGTTGAACTGGCTAAACACCAGTCGAAACGCAGAGGAATGCGTAGCAGGTACATGTGTTTGACTTTTCTAGATTTTACATGACCATATTATATTATTATTATTGTTATTATAAAATATAAACACTAATCTGCTGTCTTACTCATTTTAGAACGTATACCGTATAGATTAGTGTTTTTGTTTACCGCTGCGAGTATAGTCGGACCGTGAGTGGGCACGACGACGTTAAGGTGCGTATAGTTTGGTCATACGTATATAGGTGTCATAATAGTATAATAATACGTTATAATAATATTCACGGCGAAGGACATTTTTAGTTCCCGAGACGCTCGCGTGCGATTGTGAAAACATTTCGAAAACCGAGAGTTGCACGACACGTCCGATTTCCGAAATTCATCCTAAACTATACTGTTTTGAATAATATTTACAGGCGTACAGCGTAGCAACACGCGCACGTTTTCAATAGTACGCGGGCCTAATAATATTGTGTATAATAAATTATTGCGAGCACCCACCCACGCACCGGCGGCGGCGGGGTCGTAAGTATATTGCCGTGAGCGCAGTATACCACCTACCCCTTAGCGCAACCCTCTCGCACGGAAGCGCCACGCACGTCGCATATATACCCTGCTGCGTTTCCTACGCGGAGAGAGGCACACGACGCTCGTGTCTTATACACACACACCGTGTACATATATATATAGATATGTGTACGGATATATATAGTCAAAATATGGTAAAAAATATTTTACACGCGCGCGCGTGACGCGTGTTATTTTATTATTACGCGCCCATTGTATGAATTCTGACATTCGAGACGGATGTATATCATATTAACGTGTATGATGTAGGTAAGGTGTATAATATGACGAGTGAAGACGTGCGCCGAGTGAATTATTCGACCAGCCCGCAATATCACACAATACGCGTATACAGCGACGGCAGAGATATTGTCAATATAATATCTAAAACGTGGACGATTTTGAAAATGTGGCGATCCACTGCAGACCATATTAAGTGGTGCTCGGTTGAAATAGGTTTTTTTTTTCAATCGCCGCTTAATAATGTAATATTATCGAGAATATGGCGTTTCGCCGCAGTTAATGCGGGGTACAATATAGTACAATAATATTGTTTATTTATTTATAAGCGTGGTATAATGCGCGGGGTCGATACGCACTTATTAATAATCGCATATACACAGTATTGTTTAATTAATTTTTTTTTTTTAATTTTAACCGTGGATTAAAAAAATCTTAATCTTGACGATATTTAAAACAAAAAATAACGTGATTAAACTAATTAATATATTATATAAGCAAAAAGTGATTTACAAAAATAATTAACTCATTTGAACGATGATTTTTAATTAACTACTTCTGTGCGAATACTGTGCGTCACCCGTACAATATTCCTAGAATTATTATATAGGTCAAGCAGCTATTTGATTTTGTAATATGTTAAAAGGCAGTTTCCGCGATTGTGCTGTTTGTAATATTGTTTATAGCATTTTTCCGTCGTTTGATATTATAAACCTCTACGAAAATCAAACAAAACCGAGTCCGATGCTTCGATCGATAGTCAATTAAAATTAAATATTTAATAACGAACAATAGCGGAACAGTTAAGTTTAAAAACTACAAAATGGATTGTTAGATTACAGTGTAATTATTGTTATCATTGTACGTCTGTGGAAGAACCAGCCGAATCCTTTACCGCTGCTGTACAGGACTCGTCAATCCTTCCACCCGAGAAATGCGAGTCATATTATTGTTGGTTATAATACAGGTATTTAGGTACAACTGTAACATAAGTTCTATTGTCTGCACTATAAAGACGCGTATGACTATGTTTCTGTCACATAAGCTTGTACATTGTAAGTCGGATAGCATTATTCTTTTCCACCGATAACGTGAAATGCGTTTTACAGAAACAGTAATGTTTCGTCCATTGTGATACGCGTTTATAGTCTGTTACTTTTATCGGACGTCGTTCGATTCTCGAAGTCGTGAGTGTTATATATTACTGCGGTAATTTAATTTGTTTCGGTAGCTTTACTAAACATAAAGCTTTATATAATTTTATATATCATATTTGTTTATACGTACAAAAGCAAAAACAACGATCGATTTATATAGGAACGGTTCAGAGTGATTTGATATCCTAAGTAACAGTTATTATTAAAAAAAGAAATTAAAATGTTTTTGAAAACATTGTTTTTTACAAAAATATAATTCGTTAAAAAAACTTATTTTTAACTACATTTCACCTGCCCGACACTGCGCGGAAGATCGTTTTTGAATACGAATGTGTGCGAACTAACCTAATCCGTAGTGTGTCGTTGTAAATAGATATCAAGCGGACGTTACGTTCGGTGAAATCCAAAACATCGCCGTCACTGTGAACCGATGAACAGAAACAATGTCCGATTTCGTTATCATCGCCACGCCGTGAAATCTTTCGTTCACAATGTTGTTATTATTATATAAATTTGAAAAATTATTATTATTGGGATCGTAACGATATTATTGTTCGGTTCCGTCGTCGGCCGTAAGCGAGCGACCGTATATATAATATTATAATAATATTATGACCCTGAAACCGTTCCGAGACAATAAATCGTACAGCATAATGCTGCGTGTCTATTGTCATTACTGTCGGGATGTTATCAGATCGGAGTACCTGGCCGTAAAATACCTACGGCGGCCGTCGGAAAGCGCACAAAAATATAACCGATTTTCGTCAACCGCGCTTAACTGACTAACCTCATGGCAGCCGATAAACATTTGCACGCCACCGCCGCCACGGCAAGTACTTTTCGGCGTTTCCTTTATAAGCGTCAACTATCCGCGCTTTCGAGTCTAATAACTCAACGTAATTATTATTATTATTATTATTATTAATATAACTATTATGATTGTGCTCGATGGTTGTTTTTAAACGCCCATAACGAATAAAGTTAAATGGAATGCGTGTTGATAAAATTATAAAAGTATAAAAAATACTGTAATTTAAGTATGAATATATACCGTACGACTAAAACGTCAAATATTGTTTAAATCAACGTAGGTCTTGAAGTTATATAATTTGCTAATAAATTTACTCAAGAAATTTCCATCATGAAGTACTATGTACATACCTATTACAGTTGTACTACTCCAATTTAATATCGTAGGCACATCACGAGGATCTTTATCTTTAACTGTAGTTCAATCAATTTAAATTCATGTTTTATTTCTATTTGTTTTCTTATTTACAAGAAAGTTTACAATAAAGTCAATATTATAAAATGTTTTTTGTTTCTCGAAATAAAAATTAACATCAACATCGTACAAATTAAGATAAAACTAAACCACGCCGTAGATGACAATAAGAGAGATTAAAGGAACAAATAAGCGAAATAAAAAATGTCCTTTTGAAAGGATTTTTTTTCCTTTACTTTGAGGGTTAATGAATACGACATTTTTACGTT